>NC_134483.1:218095720-218375869 GCF_040206685.1 Ascaphus truei
CCTATTGCCAAGAAAAAAAGGGCAAAACGCTACAACCTGTAGGATTTATTGAGCCAATTAAATTCCATTGCCTCTCTTTGCTTGGTGTTTTATTCTTTCTGTAGATCAGAGACACTGATACAGAGGCCTGTAAAGGACAAGAGGCTTTGAATCCCCTAGTCCCAATTAGATGGATCTTTTTTTTTTCTTTCTGTAAATTGTCTTTATCAAGTCTATTTTTTTGTGGGGAAACTCATTGGGAGCTGAGTTCCAGCATCATTTTAGGGATCAGCAAGAAATCCCATATGAATTTCACATTATTAGCAATGGAGCTGGAATACGGAATCGGAGAGAGGTAGAAACAGATCTTCTATCCTATTGCTTTAAATCAAATTTAGTTATTTATTGTAGTTTAGCTATAAAAAAATGTTTCTGTTTCTTACACCCCTTTCCATATAAAAACAACTATCTTAATGATGAACCCAATAGCATTTGTCAATTTAATAGAACTATTGATGTCAAATAATATAGTGGAACATATTACATATGAAGCTTAGTTATCACTGCTCAATTCTTACATTTATAAGTCTCAAAACATAAAGAACATTTCTCAATGGAAAAAGAATATGTTTAACCATCTGAGGGTGTAATTCATCAAGCTCCGTTACAAGCGTTAATGCCCATTCAGAGGCATTTAACGATTATTTGGGTGTGTTAACCCGTAACAGAGCTTGATGAATCTGAGGATAAGTGTGACTGGAGTCTTGCACTTGATTTCAACTAAAGTGTAAGACCTCAGATATGTATCTTCCCTTTCATTTTAACAAGTTGTTTCATAACAACTTGTAGTAAGGGCAGTTAAAATGTGGAATTCATTACCCATGAAGACTGTAATGGCAGATACAATAGATTTGTTAAAAAAAAAGGTTGGACATCTTTTTAGAAAGGAAAGTTATACAGGGATATACCAAATAAGTGTACATGGGAAGGATGTTGATCCAGGGATTAATCCGATTGCCAATTCTTGGAGTCAGGAAGGAATTTATTTTTCCCCTTATGAGATATCATTGGATGATATGACTCTGGGGTTTTTTGTTTGCCTTCCTCTGGATCAATAAGTAAGTATAGACATAGGATAAAGTATCTGTTGTCTAAATTTAGCATAGGTTGAACTTGATGGACATACATCTTTTTTCAACCTCTTCTACTATGTAATTATGTAATTATGTAACTATATCATGGAGAAGCCATTTACAGCCTTCGGAAGACCAACATTTGATCCCAAAGGATCATAAAAGCTTTATGAATCCTTTCTCTTTCTGAATGAAAGTTTTGTAGTGAATATTTATTTTTAGCTCCTATAGGATGTTTTGGCATGTTCAAATAAAACTCTTCTCTGGCTGGTCTGCAAATCACCTCTTCTAGATGACTTTTGGCTGCCAGCCAGTCTCTGGCCATAATCCCAGCAAGTCAGTTGAAGCTCAGTTTCTGGAAACCTCTCAAGAAAACTATATCCAAAATCCAACAAAAAGCAGCTAATAAGGAGAAAAGCATATGACATACTTTCAATACAGTCAGGGCCAGGTACTGTATATAATAGAACAAAAATCAAAGCAAGTTAAATTACACTACCATTTAAAATATACTTGTTCTACAGGTCAGTTGCAGTGTTTTGTGATTTTTGACATGCAAAATCTTTTATAATAATAAGTTAACTTTTTTTTTCTTCTCATGTACAGTAGGTTTGCCAATGTATTCATGCATAATGAGTCTCTAATCTGGTTATCTTACAACAACCTAATTTGTGGTGCACAGAGACACAGTGAATTGTCCACCGTCATAAGGAGGGTTGACCTTGGTATTCAAAAGTTATTCACCCACCTCAAAAGCAGTGACATTACCACTAGGTAATGACATTATCCCCCCCCCCTTTTTTTTTTAAACTAATTGGTTGTCAGAGATGGAGCCTTTTAAAATAATAATTGCTGATGGATGAATGCACTCTTCCTACCTCTCTCTCTCTGCATGACTATTAATAAGAGGGGTGTTGATGGTTAATATAGTGAGTGATTTGCTTACCTATTAGAGTGACTGTTTCTTTATTGGAGCAGCAAACTGTATATAATGTTATGTCATATAATAATAGCATGTTCTTGTATAGCGCTGCTAGTTTTACGTAACGCTTTACAGAGATATTTTGCAGGCACAGGTCCCTGCCCTGTGGAGCTTACAATCTATGTTGTTGGTGCCTGAGGTACAGAGAGATAAAGTGACTTGCCCAAGGTCACAAGGAGCCAACACCAGGAATTGAACGAGACTCCCCTGCTTCAATCTCAGTGCCAGTCAGTGTCCCCGGCGCTAGACGGTTGATGACTACAATACCATATCCCAAAGACAGTCCTGGATGGAATAACAGTCCTGGTAGTTGAGTAATTGCACCAACAGAGTTCTGATTGGAATGATTAGTCCTCAAAAAATCGATTCCAGGTGGTTTCTGTAATTACAAAAGAACAAAGACACACCATTGCGCAGTATTGAAGACCACAAAGCCCTAACCAAGAAATGGGAAACACCCCACTTACAAGATATATTCTTGTTGGTTCAGGGGAGAGAATCTGTTACAGGCTCCTTCTCCACCTCGATATCCACGGACCCCACGTGGTTCACAAGATGAATCTCTTTACACTGGAAGGCGCCCTCGCGGGAGCAGCATACACCGCAACAGCCAAGGTGCAAAGAAAATAAAAACAGCCTGGTGTACTACGCACATACAAATATGTAAGGGCAAGGGGTGCCACTTACGAATGCCGTCAGCAACCTGTATCCAGCCAGGTAGGAAGTGAGACACACACAGTTACGTGCCGATTGATGACATTAGCGGCGCGGGTCGCCTCTCCAACACCAGATGGACGCAACGGTTGTTCAGCTCACATGCACTGTACTAAGCTCCTCCTCCCTACGCGTTTCATGACCATATGTCACTTCCTCCGTGGATATCGAGGTGGAGAAGGAGCCTGTATCAGATTCTCTCCCCTGAACCAACAAGAATATATCTTGTAAGTGGGGGTGTTTCCCATTTCTTGGTTAAGGCTTTGTGGTCTTCAATACTGCGCAATGGTGTGTCTTTGTTCTTTTGTAATTATAGAAACCACCTGGAATCGATTTTTTGAGGACTAATCATTCCAATCAGAACTTCTGTTGATGCAATTACTCAACTACCAGGACTGTTATTCCATCCAGGACTGTCTTTGGGATATGGTATGGTAGTCATCAACCGTCTAGCGCCGGAGACACTGCTTTTGAATATGTATTTTGTTAATTAGATTTGGAACTGTCTATTGTTTGTTGTCCCCTTGGCTGCAATTGTATTTGCACTTATCATTAATTTGCTTTAGTGCATTCACATTATTTCACATATTATTTATTGGATCGAGTGCTGATAGAGAGTGTTTTTTAGTTAGTTGTAGTTCATCAGTGCCAGTCAGTGTCTTTACTCACTGAGCCACTCCTTACATTATAAATATCTTACTTTATAAAATAGACAAATATTATACAACTAGGCAGGCAGAATTACGCATTTTAGGGCGTTGTTTAAACTTTAGGTTTGAGTGCATTAACTGCCTACATATGACCTAATGATCCACATTTATGTAACTAACACTGTGACACATCACCAGCACGTTTACACAATAATGTTAACACTGGACATGTGAGTGTATATATCTATTCATCACTCGGAACAGTGTTTGTCATCACGATTCTGTCTGACATCACTAATTATACTCCAATAACTTAACGACATTTCTCTGACCTCCATGGTTACGGAGGTATTCCCACAAACAGCATCAGGGGGTAACGCAAACAATTGGAGTGTATCTGGACTACCATGATAACGGAGGAGTGGCAATAAGCAGCATCATGGGGGAGTACCCATGAGCAGAGCCTGTGTGGCTATTATTCCTTTTTTCTTGCTGGAAGCAGAGATTGTCTGGGACCACACGATAGATGGACAAGTATCACATGTCCCCAACAGAGCATGAATAGCGTTATGGTGGGTGTGGTAACACTACGCTTCAGTTTGTCTGACATCAGTAGCACCAATGAGGTGCACGGATCAATTGATAACCATAGCAACACCAATACATTTAATCCCTATCGGAATACCTTGGAACTCGTCCCGATGAAGACAACCTTGTGAAAATTATATTAGGTACGTCTGATGTCACTTCCTTGGTGACATTGGCTCATCGAAGAGGCGGGGGCGTCTGGAGGTTAGAGCGCTTCGAAGACTCCAGCCGTGGGCAGCAATAGCGCTCTTACACATTTAGCACATACTTTTAATACTTTAAAATACTGTTGCCATTCTTCAATCAGTGTAACATCTGGTTACAATATCACTATCTATGATTCACTGCAGCTATATACTATAGTAGCCACTTTGTGATTTTACTTAAGTGTTACCTGAAGTACAACCCAACTAAACAGCTTACCAACAACTGCTTAGAGGTTCCAATATTGGGTTCCTACTCGCAACTCTGGGTTATAACTCAGCAACAAGATGGACTGGATAACAGTATTGAGGACTTTAAACAGCTTAAGTATATACAATATCCTATCACCAAATAGTGGTAAGATAACAAGTAGCCAGACCTGTCTAGTAAAACTCCAACAGGCATTACCTGTGCAGATTATTATTTATTTATTTATAAAAGTATTTTACCAGGAAGTAATACATTGAGAGTTACCTCTCGTTTTCAAGTATGTCCTGGGCACAGAGTTAAGACAAATAATACATGTTTACAAATACAGTTACATAATGAGCAGGGTATACATTATATACAAGACATTGCATGCACAGTTAAAGATAATTTGTGTTATGGGCGTATGAAACAATTACAGACCACATTAAAATGTGTGACAGCCTTAGATTTGAAAGAACTTAGACTGGTGGTGGATGTAAGAGTCTCCGGTAGGTTGTTCCAGTTGTGGGGTACACGGTAAGAGAAGGAGGAGTGGCCAGATACTTTGTTGAGCCTTGGGACCATGAACAGTCTTTTGGAGTCTGATCTCAGGTGATAGGTGCTGCATGTGGTAGGGGTGAGGAGCTTGTTCAGGTAGCTGGGTAGCTTGCCCATAAAGAATTTGAAGGCAAGACAGGAAAGGTGAACTTTTAGCTTTGGGTGCTATTATATTATAAATTCTATGCACACCACTACTGTCTGTATATCCTGCCACGCTCAGTAGCACTGATTTTTGACACTAATATATATATATGCTGTATGTATGATGTGAGGGTGGGTTTTGGGGTTCTGGAGCTTGATGGGTTACGCAGCTGTTGTTGCTGTTGTGTGGCCCTCCTCCCCATGGTTTAAAGCTCGCCCCTCCCCACTTTCCAATTAGCTGTTTTTATCATGATCCTGTGAATCACAGACCCAGTATGGTCTTTCTCCCGCCAGCAGAAAAGAGAGGTGCATGAGAATTATGCCAAGTAGTGTTAAGACCTGCATTGGGCATGCCGTGAAGTGGCTGCAGGCTTATAACCTTTTGGCCAAAGGGTTTAACTAAATGACCCTTTCTTTCATGAGCAGATAAGCACTGAGGTATTGCACTATATGTTGTGTCATTTTGTATGATGCGCTGGCTTTTCTGTTTTTGACCACTACAAGCCTGATCAGTAGCACATATACGCCTACACGCCTTTCTCCATTTTTAATAAGTTTTATTACTTTTTCGTCTGTTCACTGTTGTTACTTCCAGACATATATATTTTTTAATAATTTACTAATAAAGTTAGTTTTACACATTTGAGGGTGTTCTCTAGTTCCACACAAAGGGATTCTTTCTTTCCTAGCTAATACAGAATATTAGATAACGTTATATGCAGCTGGTTGTGTTTATTTTGCAGCTAGTTCATTGAGAACTGTATGCCTCTCGTAAAGCTGTGCGAACCTTTTGTATGAGGCTGTGATCCATGCTAAATTGATCCTTGTTAGTCGCAAAAAAAGCTGCAGCACAGTCAGGGTTCGCATGGGATTCACCCTGTATTAAGTCAATATTTATTGCAATTTCATTTATTTTTGCTAATTTACAAAAATTCTCTAAAATCACTATAAATACGGCGCACACACCATGTTTTGCTCAGTTAAATACCGCTTTTGTGCACCTATGTACTAACCTGAAATTTCTCCATCTCTGCCATCAGCGTAAAAAAATAAGCTTTTATTAGTATATAAATGGACAATGCTAAGCATAGAGGTTAATAACATGTAGTAAAAAAAACATTTTGTTCTGTGCAGGAAACAAAGTAGAAATTGTGTCAAAATCGTCTGTCAAGTTCAACTCTGCATAAACCCTATAAAATTAGTTAATACTCCAAGCGCAGGTGTTTGTATGTATCAACCCAAAATGTATTTGACGCAGTAGGGATGTTTTAATATATAGGTTACCAATTTTCATAGTTTGGCCATTTATAAAGAAAATTACCCTGTTAATAATTATATTGATTAACACTAGTAATAAATAAATAAATAAAAATAAACATAATTCTGTTTTTATTTCAATTGTACCAATGAAGTGTTCAATGTGACGGAATGCAGCAGAAAGAATTTAAAACAAATTATGCATCCTACGTATGATGTCTTCATACGTACGACACACATTTTATGAAGGTTCGTATTACTTTTTAGCAATTACATTTTTTTATTTTTCTTTCACAGAAAATGGGAAGAAATACCATGTTAGTACTTAGGCCCCTATGAGTTTACACGAGCCTTCCATTGAAATACCCACCTTTCATCACATAGCTTTCAGCCACTTTAGTAAGAAGCGTGTCTTCTGTAAACACTGGTGTATGTTCAACAACAGAAAAAAGTGGTGAATTCCTTTGAAACCCATCAATGCTTCAATAATCAAAACAGAATGAAATGAATTGGCCAGGCAATGATTCTCAGCAGTGTGTGCTTTATCAGTCTGGTGATTGTCATTAGGCTCTGTGGGAATGACATCATTTTCTCTAAAAGACAGTCAGCTTGCAAATGTCAACTAAGTCAGAAAATGTAATTCTGCAGCTGTTTAATGTTTGTTTCTGCAGTTTACTCATAGAAACATTTTATTTCTAGGATCTGTTACTCATTCTGCTATATAAAACATTTCACTTTAGACATCTGCAAAATTGTGCAAATGTTGTTAGAATACATAAAAGGGACTGATCAAGGATTATCAACCATTGAGTTACTGCTACTGTCCTCATTATATCCTTAGTATGCTAGTATGCTACAGGACCAGACCCTTCTCTATAGGTCATTAACTACTTTGCTGATGATTTTATTCACTTAAGAAATTAGATCAACCGGTTTCTATCTCTAGTTTATTAAAAACAATGTTTTATTACATCTAGTAATGCATTGCTTTTTTAAGTTCACATTTAATCTACATAGACAATCAATACAAAAAAAACAGCTTGAATGAAGAATTGACATATACATGGCAAAATTTTACTTTGTATTTTGTATTTATTTATTTTTTAAATAAAACATGCACGATGTGGATATTGCTAATATTATTCATAATCAATGTCTAACATTTGAGGCAACCACCAGGTTGGGAATAGAAGCATTGGCATACCCTGCTTGTCTCACTAACGATGTGCTTTTTCTATTTAGCTGAACCAGATAAGACTAAACATATGAAAAAATAACATAATGGACATCATAACTATAACTATAGGCCAAGGAAGGCATCATGTCAGTGCCACCCTTGATATATAGTGAAAGCTACCAAATTAAGGGACAGATTTACATAATACACAAATATATTGGAGATAGAGTAGGTGGCTAATCCAAAATTTAATTTGTAAAAAATATCATTTAACATTTTTTTTATTTTAACCACATTTTTGTACAACCTACAGTTAATTTGGTAACTTTATTTTATAGCCATTATAATTCCTCAATAAAATATCACTGATTTACCTAATTCATGAAACAGTGAGCTGAAAACCGAAATCCAACAGAGCGAAAAAGAAAATGGAAAAAAAAGAGCTGCACATCTGCATCTATCACCGGGTTAGGAATAGTATTACAGTATTACTTTTCTCACAATGCTTATGACCTTTACAAATTCACCTATTGCTTCACCTTTCTTGTTTCTTTTATGGGTTGATCAGTTTATCAACTATTTACAGATAAATAATGCATATTCAGCCACCAACCTCTACATTAGCTCTATTTGAATTGTAGAGCATGTGACCTTTTCTTTAAAGGTTCTCTTAAAGTGGAATCACAAATTAAATCACCACTTTAACAATATTCCAGTTCAACATTTTATCTTATTTTCATTACAGTTTACCCGTCATGAATTTTTGATAGACACTGGCCTTTACTCAGTGTTTGCGTCACATAAATTAATGTTTCCTTTTTTGTTGAATAAAATAATTGAAAACAATAAGCTTTGAGTCTGTGGCTCTTTGAAGTTCGGCTTATCAGATTGACCTAAAATACTTTAGGTTTCACAAATGTAGATAAGGTATTCAATATTGGTGATATAACAATTGATTGAAATATTCAGGGGTTTGCAATGGATGTGAGGAGAAATTTCTGTCTGTTTGACTACCTTGTCTCAAAATGGCAGACTACCAGCACCAAAGAAGCATAGATCACCAGGAATGTGAATCTTCACAAAGACTCCTCCTGCAAGGATAGCATCTTGGTCTTATGACCGCAAGGTAATAATGCCCAGGCTAAAATAAAAATGTGTCCAAGAAAATAAAACAAAATAAACGGACGCATGCCACAACTCGGTGCACCTGAAGAGGTGACATGAGAGCACTGCCCAGATCCCTGCTGTCTGCAGAAGTGCTTGCTCTTACATACCGAGGACCACTGGGAACCAAACGAACTCCCCAAAAGATAATACATTATCACTGTAACAGGGTCTTAACCCCTGTCTAAAAGGGCTTCAATCAAAGGTCTGTATTGGTATGAGGAATCTTGCAGGGAGCTGGTTAATTGCAACTTCAGACAATTAACCAGTCTCCACCTGGCTCATCAGACAGGTAGAAAAGCCTCCTGCTTGAATTGCAGGCGATCTCTTGATCATAGAGACAATTATGTTGCCAGAAGAGACTCATAGGTGTTGTCTTGGGCACAGAAAGACTGTGCTGCCTTCAAGACACCCTGAAATCAGGCCCTCTACATCCAGGGCGCAGTGGACCCTGGAACCCACCAGAAGTTGATACCCCAACGGACACAACCCAGAGACTGATACTGAGACCCCTGCTTACAGGTACCTCTTTGGGGTCACTTACAAAATCTAAGGATCAGAAATTTTCCAGACGAAACTCAGAATGAATGTTTGCAGGAATACCTCAGAAGGATATTTCTCTTAATTGTCCCTTCATTAACAAGAGAGATGATGCTGATGCATAGAGCTCACAGGTCCTTAGACTCTCAAGTGAATTATCTAAGAGAGGTAATATTCAATTTACATTGCTTTACTAAAAAAGAAAAGATCCTAACGGACTGCAGGACAAGAAGAGATATTGACCACGGAAACTTCATTTTTCAGGTCTTTAACAACCTGGCGAGGATTATAATATCTAGGCAGAAAGTCCCCAAAAAGACATTAAATGGCGCTTTAAGATAATCGTGAAATAATATAAAGAATTGCAAAGTCAAATCTGACAGCAACTTGCAGCTATTTTAATCAGAATCTGCTGTGGGTGGGAGTGGTATTCTTTCTCCGTAGATCATGTGGGATTGTTATATGTGGAAAAATAGAACAGACAAACACATATTTTAAATATATTCTCCCCTGAGGTGTTACACTAAGTCAGGGTGATTGGTAATTGTAATCTCACATGAATATAAAAATGGGAATTTATGGGGCACTACAGATGATGCATGGTCTGACAAATATGAGATAAGCCTAATACTTAAACTCAGCTATGATGATGAAAAGGAGTAATAAAATAAGTGACTTGCTAGTGCACCAAAAATACATGTAAAACATACATGCTTCATTTAAAAATACAATAAAAAATACTGCTTCTTGACATCTTGAACGCAGTAAAATTGGAATCCTACTCACAAGATGGTGCTAGTACATGAACAGGTAAGATTTTGGAGTTGTAGCTTGAGACTGCGGTCCTGGTCCTCTGCCAACACACTGTGCTGTGATACTGTCTCTCCTTGCCGATCATATGCACTGACCAGCCTCTTTGGATGACGTCACAGATTTGTCGACATGCAGCTTCGGGAACTCCAGATTGTTCCTGTGTTAACCCTATGTGTTTCATGATGGGGTGTTGCTTTCTAAGGGGTGTCAGTGATGTACAGTAGGTGTTTAGTGCTATAGTCTTAAATAATCTTAAAATGTAACCCTATGTTGCCTTTCATAGGTTACACTTAATTTGTCTCATTAGATCATTCCTGATAGATGCTCGTCTTATTTCAACATAAAGGTATAGGTCAGCTGTATAGTTAAACATTTGCATCTTTATGACCACAAAAAAGCAGAATATTTACAGATTATTTTTCCTTATCAACCCAATACTATACTAATGGTAAATAGAAGTGGGGGATGGTTGCTCTAATACTTAAGAAGTTCCTTTTCCCTATAGTAATATATTATCAACTTCTGAACATAGGAAATCAGGATAATCACCTCCTGTAGTTTGTAAAGTTTTATTTATTTTCTAATAAAGTATTTCAATTCAGTATGTGTCCGACACTCAGGCGATGGAACGGTGAATGTTTTTATCCCTGGTCATGGTGTGGCTATTGAATGGCTCAATTACTTAACCGTACAAATGATGTTTATCCACCCAATGTTGTGTCATGTTATTTGTCTGTTATAGGGTTAACTGTTACATAATGCCACATTTTTTAAGGGAAATTAAAATTCTGTTACAACGTAGCCACATTTGTGCATATTCAGCATGTAGCACCATATGCTTGCCTTTCCTATAGTAGCTCCCTTCACCTGCCTTCCTTCAAAAGGAGATCCCTTCATCTTCCTGGTTGACAGTTTAATGTTCCTTGTGGAGCACACCTGAGAGATACTAATAGCTGGATTAGCTACATGTGTGGACACTGAGAAGCTCAAAAGTATGATGTGAGAATGATGTTTCCCAGCAGATGGTTTACCTCACAGTTAGAGATGCTGCCTAAGAAAGCAGTGATTGTGGGTGCTAGTACTGTTGGGTCAGACACCAATACACCATGCCAGTCACTAAGTGACTTGTGCTTATTAACTCAATATAGGTCTTATGGAAATCCTTTTAGGAAGTGTGGGATGGGACTCATTCTAATTACTATGCAAAGTACATTTAAATATCTCCCAGGGTACCTCAGGTGTGCCCATTGTTCAACACAGGCCATAATTTATTTCTCTTGCTCTCAAAAAATTGTGGATTTGCCTTTTTGAGACTGATCTGTAGAGTTTCACGGCTGAAAGGAATTGGGTAATTCATGGCAGATTCAAAGAAAAAATGTGCTCATCTCTATTGGTAACTACATGTGTGATATATTAAAAAATATGGCTGGAGAAATAATGGTTAGAGCAAATAATACACAACAACCATTTAAAGGGAAATAATGTATTAAATGTAGTTCCAAATTTCTAGTTCATGTCTTTGATTGCAATTGTGACCTTCAATATATTGAAAAGATGATCATATTGATTAATGGTGAAAAAAAAAGACCATTTTTTTGACAGAGTGGATCCACCTAGTCTTCTCTTTAGAGGTTTGTAGCATGTTTACATGCAACCTAGAGAAGATAAATAAAGTGACAATTCTATACAACATAAAAAGCAGAATTCGATTTACGTGAAATGGTGGACTTATTTAGTTTTGATCACTTTTGTGGGATTGGAGTGTGACTTGAATAGAACATCTATGAAGAGTCATAACAAAGGGGACAGCATTAATACAACAAGTTGATTAATTTGGGGATCATAAAGATGCAGGTGTGGTAAACAGTAGATTGGAAAAACTTTCAGAGAATTTAGGAGACGCATCTTAGAACACATGAATCACATTAAAATGAACTGGATACACCATTGGCAAGATACATTAATAAGAGCCATAAAGGCAATTCCACAAATCTATCATTTATTGGTATTGAACTAATTAAGAACAATATCAGACAAGTTAATTGGGACCAACTGCTTCTTAAGATAGAACACATTAAAAACACAGTTTCCAGAAGGGCGCATACGTGATGCGATCAGCAGAGGCAGCACGCTGAGGGAGCTCTGCACTTAACCAGGTGCATAGCACAATCAATAAATTCCAAATCGACAATAAACCCTCCTTTCCCAAACCATCTGAGGTGAGAAACCTTTGTCACTAGGAATATGCCTCCAAAACATAAAAAAAATGCAACTGATGGCGGAAATAAATGACTTTTTCAGACCGCGGGAAGGACCCCAAGATCTGAGTTAAGATGGCAGCTGGCACAGTGAGGGAGACCATGCTACCAAGCAGTGCCACCAACAGAAATCATGGGGCCCAGGACAAATGGAAGGAGCAATTCCCCCCCCCCCCCAACCCATAGCGCACCTACCACGGAAAAAAAATTAGCGCGCGACTTTTACTTTACTGTGTTCTTCTTATTGTAATACGGAAAAAAACATTACAATGCAATCTGTTTATTTTAATATTTTCAACAAAAGACAAAGATATCCAATGCTACATCCAAGGTGGCAAAAGGCCTGGGGGGATTCTGTATGGGCCTGTGGGGGGGGGGGTTAAGTATGGGCCTGGGGGGTTTAAGTATGGACCTAAGGGGTAAAGTACAGTACGAGACTAAAATGAATTACAGTACCTCTCTTCAAACGGTCTGCGGTGGGGGCCTTCGATCGGTCAGCGTGGGGTCTTTCAACCGCTGGGGCCTTCAATCCCCCTGACTAACCGGGCCTGGGACACCAACCCTGGCAAACACCCCTGTTGGCGGCCCTGCTACCAAGCCCACAATCACTCCACTAAGGTCAGAAGAAATAAAGAGGATTTTTGAGAACATTAAGGTACTATTTCAAGCTAAGTTAGGCCGCACTTATAGTGCGCGCGACGGCGATGCGACGGATGATGTCACCCATCGCGTCGCCGCTAGCAAAAGTTGTAATTCGCTTTCTGGTGACGTCACAGGCGACCAGGTCTTTGATTGGTTCAGAAGCTGTCACATGTGGCGCCAGCCTCTGAAAAATCAAATTTGACCGGCTTCAGAAATTCGCACCACCAGCATCGCTCCCATTGCTCCGTCGCTTAATATTAGCGCACGCGACGGCAGCAATACATTTGTTTTGCCGCTATGACGCGTCGCCGGCACTATAAGCGCAGCCTTACAAAGAGATATTGACAGAGAGGTAACATCTTTGCTGGAAAGGACTAACACTTTAGAGGACAAAACTGACAACGTGGTGGATACACAGGAAACACTGACACCAGCAGTCAAACAATCTAGAAACCTGATTACTTAACTGCAAGAAGCTAATGAGGATTTGGAATATCGCTCATGCAGAAATAATGTCAGGATAAAAGGTATAACTGAGCAAGTTGATCAGATAGAAACTTACCTCTACCGACACTTTATGAATATCATCCCTTAAACTGCACACAAAATGTACCATCTTGATAGTGCACATAGAGTGCTGTGGAACCGCCCGAGAGAGGGTGATAAGACCAAAAGACATTATAGTACTCTTTCTTTATTTCAAAATATAAGAAGATTTGTTAAAAGCAACAAGGAGCTCGAGGTATAGAATTTGAGGGCTGCGAGATTTAAATGTTCCCTGACCTTTAACCGATCACCCAGGCACGTAGAAGGGAATTAAAACCCATACACCAAATTGACAAATTGAGGGCCAAAGATATTAAATACAGTTGTGGGTTCCCATTTCGTCTAATCTAATGCTGGTCTATCAAAAACCGCAAGAAACACCCAAGAAGCAGAAGCCCTGCTACAATATGTGAAAGTGACTAGAGACGCCCCATGAAAATCATCAGAAAGTAGACAGCCTGTGCCTACATCCCCAAAGAGGACATGCAACAAGTCAAAAACGCTAGAGCAGAAGATCACCCGAAGTAACAGGATATGACGGACAGCACGGCAGAAGAGATGGAAGGACAGTTATACATCAAAATCTCCACTTGGCTTTAATACAG
Source organism: Ascaphus truei (assembly GCF_040206685.1). Taxonomy (NCBI): domain Eukaryota; kingdom Metazoa; phylum Chordata; class Amphibia; order Anura; family Ascaphidae; genus Ascaphus; species Ascaphus truei. Next base: position 218,109,864 of record NC_134483.1, read on the forward strand.
TGACGGTAGGATACCAGCTAACAGACCTTACTGACAATGTTTGGAGGGACGATCCCTAGGTGTAGAAGAACAGCTGTCGGTCCGAACTATACTTAGAGAGATTTGTTCTATAGCGAACCCTAAACAGCTGCACACTTTCAGAAAAGTATGTACAGTACAGTTGTGTGAAAAATAATGTACATCCTCTTTGAATTCTATGGTTTTACATATCAGGACATAATGACAATCATCTATCTGTTCCTTAGCAGGTCTTAAAATAGGTAAATACAACCTCAGATGAACAACAACACATGACATATTACACCGTGTCATGATTTATTTAACAAAAATAAAGTAAAAAAGTACTCGATCTCTAGCACATGGAATCTAACTTCCAGACTGGTTATCAAATTTTAACACAATATTAATTATTGTCAATTTCAGTGTTGCATTGTCATTTGTATTTAGAAATGTAAAATATTATTACCTATTGCAGAGCATAATAATAGCTGTATTGTTTGTCATTAGTTAACAAATGCTAAATTTATATTTTGCTATATTCCATCTACTACAGTATGTATGTATTTGAGCACTTTTCTTGCAACATTGCTCTAACTACCATAGTGTTAATTATTACTGGTTAGCTATGTGGTCATTGTTACACATGTCTCTATTTTTGACACATGCTAATATATTGATTATAATTATTGTAACTTTTTACCACATTTTATACTCATTTAAATAACCCTATACATAGTTTTTTACACAGCATAATTTGTGAGCAGTGTTAAGTTTAAAAACATTGGTTGCTTAGCTAACATCCAAACACACTCCCTTTCTTTTTTTACACCAATATATACACATCTTTCAGAGGGTATATAAGGATCCTGGCTATTTTTATATTGTTGTCTTGATAAAGTACCCTTGAGGGACTCTATTAATAAATATTTTTTAATCAAAGTTCTCTGGGTGTTATCCACTTGCATTGATATAATATATTCACAGACACTAATCAATCTCTATACACAAACATACATCATAATGGAATTAATGCAGTCAAATAATTTTTATTACTGAGCGATTAGTGTCATGATTTGAATAATTTTTTAACACTTTAATCTTGACTCATGATTACTTTAAATTAAAAAATAAATTATGTCTGCAACAATGAGGTACGTCAATGGGCGCCACTTGTTCTCCGTTGTATGCTAATCGCTTCCTGAGGTGGTGGGAGGGGGAAGTAGTGTTGGCAGATCATTGGGCTGATAGAACTTCATCTATACTTTTGTGGTTGAGGTACATCAATGAATTCCTGATACTTTGGGATTGCTTCTCTGATGAATTTATAAAGTTTCTTGCTGACCTCAACCACAATCAGCTAAATATCAGGTTGACATTTTTTGTATACTGTAGTCTGACACATTTTATTTATTTTAGGATTACAATTATCCAATCTGGTCATCTGCAAAATTGATTGTTAAATGCCTTAAGTGCGCACCTGTACTCCCAGATGAAAGGGATTCCAATAAATCACTTTCTGAGAATAAAGAGAACTGCTCGACCAATTAAATTAATCAAGCTGAAATCCAGATTGCAAGCAAGATGTCACAGTAGTATATGCATTAATCAAGGGTTTAAAAGATCTCAAGTTATAGATAGTTAGTCTCGTCTGATCCCTCCAAAACGTGCCAAAGCTGGTGATGGTGTCATTAGATTTAGTGGTATGTTTAATATGCATTTTCAATACATTCTTCAGCATGTCTTGTTGGCCAATCATGATCTTAAGGTGGTCCTGGTGAGAAAATCAGCATGACTCCCAGGAGGGCACAAGGCTAACTTGACAAACATGTGCATAGTCACTATTTACATGCGAAAACTAGAACATTTCTATCTAACAAGGTTAAAAATAATAAGTAAATGCAGCAATTGTAATGTGTGCTGCTTTAGGAGAATTACAACAGTTTTTTCTAACTCATTGGGTACTCATACACTTTTTATTAGACAGTTTCTTAACTGCAAATCTAAGGTGGTTATTTACTACAGTATCTTATCTGTCCATGTAAAAACAATCTACATTGGCATGACAAGAGAACTTAGATTTTGTATCCTTGAACATTCACGTAATATTAGAAATTCGCAACAAGACCTGGCAACTTAAAAAAAAAAAAAAACAATCCCATCTGTATCTACACATTTCAATCTGTGTTACAAAGTAGGTACTTTCATTTTGTCAGCTTTTGAAATTGATAAAATTACTTAAGGCATTCGTGGAGGAGACCAAGAGAAATGTCTGCTCTAGATAGAATGTAAATGGATAGATAAATTGGGCTCTTTGGTGCCAGTTGACCTTAATGAATCTCTAATTTTTTCAATGTTTCTGTAAGATATAGAATACAGTCTGTTTAATAGACGAATATGGGTATTAAGTTATTTTTATTTCTATTATAGTGATTTATTTGATTTATGCTTTTATAGCCTATTTAATTATTTCTAATTATGATATGCTGTATAACTGTTTCTGGTTTATTTTGGTTCTATATTTACTTTGTTTTTATATCATTTTGAGGTACTCTTAGTTCCTTATGGAGCTTCCACTTGTCAACGGCCTCTCTATTGACTTTCATGCTGATTGATGTGAGCCGTGATATGATTGGCGTGATGTCATGAATATGGCCATATTTATGCTCCGAACCTCAGCTGTTCATTCATGGAAGAAGCTGCTTAGTGAAATGCGTGTTGGGGCAGCATTTTTGGGTTCACTTCACTTCCAATCCAGCAATCACATTTATGCACAGTTAACAGCTATTTACTATAAGGATTTATCTACTCCACGGACACAGCATCTTTGGATGGAGACTGTTTGGTCTGGTGTGGACACCGGAAATTCTGATATTCTTTTTTTACCATGATTATATCCACTCCACTTTAGGTCTCTAACAGTGACTTTGTACTGTATGTCTTTAGCTTTTGTCTTTTTTCATCTTTTAAGGACTGTCTATTTTTTTTTATCTTCAACTGTGTGTGCATACTTTAATTTTCTTTCTATTTGTCCTTTTTTGTGGGGTTTCCTTCATGTCTATATATATTTTGTTATTTAACAAAACCTCCAAACAATTGTGTACCAATTTAAATTTACAAATAAACACAACCCCTACAAGTTCAGACCCCAAACCTAACACAACATATATATGTATGTCTAAACAGGGGATACATTGGTGTAGATTGAAAACTTAAAATGCTTTAGCCAAAAAATTACCTAACCAGATCACCCTCACTTATAAAAAGAAAAACAGATTCTTATTTAACTATATAATTTGTAATATTGGATAGAGCAATGGGGCTTGTTGTACTTTGTTATACAGTATACGAAGTCACAATCCCAGGAGCACTCCTTTGGACACAAATATATATAGAGAAAATGAGACACGCAGTCTCACACTAGTGCTTCACAACCTGTTGTATCAGATGGATAGATGCAATCCAAATAAATGTAACAGCAGTGCGATATTAACAGGAGCTGGATCGAAACAAACTGATAGTGCTTTTGTGAGTATCATAAATCATAAGACATGATGTGGTATGCAATACCCCTTTAGTAATATACATGAAAGTCCATCCAGATGTAGCCAGGTCCCCCTTGCGTACTGACCCCCCTCCTTCTGGGGCGCGAGCCGCGCGTTGCTTGGAGTTGAATCCGGTTGCCAGGGACGCGATCGGGCCGGTTGCCGGGGACACGATCGGGCCGTCGTTAAGGCCGCGATCGCGTTGCTGCGGTCTCGGCGGTTCGCAGAGCAGGGCGCCACCATTGTGAGATACGTTGCGCATGCACAGGGCGTAGGATCGCTGGGAGGACTCCAGGGAGATCGCGCGTGCGCGAGAGGGGGACGAGAAAGCCCGCGAGCCCTAGCCTACCAGGGAAGGCTCTCGAAGAGGACTACAATTCCCATGAGCCCCAGCAGCGCCCCACGTGACGCCAGGGAGCCAATAGGGCTGAAGAATCTCCCTGGAGAGGAGATTGATACATTTCGCGGGCAGAGAGCACATTGGCAGTTGGTGACTGGAGCAGCAAGGGGAAGGAGGTAGGGTGCAGGAGTCAGTGACTCTCTGCACTAGGCCAGCAATCCCCTAGGCCCCAGATAGCCCTGAGTCATCCTAGCTGAGTATTGTAGAGACAGGCCCTAGGTTAGGGACTCTGCCCCATTATCTATTTATTAGTTAGTGAGTAAAGCATATTGATTGTTGAAAAAAGGGAGCTGAACTATCTCCACGGAGACCAAGCTAGCAGTGACTGCGGCCTGCTGGTAGCAGACAGACCCTAGCCAAGGTATAGACGGTGCAGAGCTGCGGTGATATTATCCATGCCGGAATTCACCCCACGCGTACGAGGATATCCCGGCCACTCAACCCCAGTGGTATAGCAGCACCCGTGGCTGGAGCCCGGGCAGGTAACCCACAAACTCACGTGCACCAACAAGTCCTATCACCAGACATAGTGGCTGCGCAGTCACACACACATTGGTATATGACTTGGGAGTGCGAGACATTGGGTTGGGGTTACTGGACACAGGGTGGGATCACTCTTTGGAAGGTTAGCGTCCGCCGTGACGCATAGGTTAGCGTCCAGCGAGACGCCGTAGTCATGTTGCCCTTAGCAAGGGACAACTGTTGTTATGTGTTGATGTTATATTCCTTCTATGCATGTTAGTAAAGGTATTAGTCATTATCAATTCCGTTGTACGTGGTTATTGATTGTCCTGCGAGGAACCACTCCCCCTCTGGTGGGAGCTATCGCAGGTGGAGGCGCTGCATCGTTGTAAGTGAGTATCCCTAGTATAATTGCCCCAGGTTCCCGTGGCGGAAGCTCAGTCCTCCTGCGAGCCAACAGGTAATGCACCACACCTATGGTAACACCGTATGTTCCTTGCACCCACATCAGATCTGCGATTGGGGGGGGGGAATACCCGTTACACAGATAAGACGTTTTGTAATCCACATCAGGGTTGTAAATCAGTGTAACACAGTTTGGAGGGAAAGGAGGATAATTGAGTGGAAGGTGAATCTCCATGATCCTGATTATACATAGACACTCCCCCCTTCACTCACTTCTATGGCTACAATTTGTATAGCCCCCTCAATGTGCAATAGATTAATCACAGTAACAGCATAAAAAAAGTCCTTGCTCACTGCACTTAAAGACGATCCGGTCACAAGATGGTGTGTGCCTCTCCGTTGAGGTATACAAAGCAAGTTGAAAAACCGAGCAGTCCAGCAGCCAGGGAAAGGAAAGTACAGCGCAACAAAAAACGGGAACCAAAGTTTTTTGCCAATTAAAAAGTAGGATGTATTCTTCTTAGCAGGAACACATCCGTAGTACAAGCATTGAACAGAAGTGATCTTCTTACGCGTTTCGTGCTGTTCAAGCGCTTTATCAAAGAGTGATCATCCTTGAAACAAAGTGCCTGTAAATGCACCTGAGAGATGCCCCTCCTCCCCTGACAGCAGAGACCCAGACCAATGAGACCCGCCAAGGAAGTAAACCCAGGTGATCGCAATGTTCGGGGAAGCCGCAAGCAGAGGAACGGATGAAAACAGACCCCAGGTACATCAAAGATACAAACACAATGAACAACATAAAATAAAAAATGAATAAAAATGAAAACCATATACAGTAAGATCATACAGTCAATAGAGTATAATAGTGATGTCTAATAAAAACAAAGACCTATATCAAATTCCACTATAGTACTGAATGGAGGCAAACTACTAATATGTATAGAAAACATGTTTTAGCATATACATAATACAATATAGCCCATATTCTAAGTCCATATGAAAGGACACAAACCTGTATAATATATACAACTAGATTGTAACCAAAAGAAATTAAAAAAAAAACACAGAATAATGTAAGACCAATATATATATATATATATATATATATATATATATATATATATATATATATATATATATATATATATATATATATATATATATATATACACATATTAATAATAATAATAATAATAATATATGTATATATATATATATATATATATATATATAATAGAAATAATAAGAAAAAGAAAATATTTAACTTAGATCAGAATAACTAAATGCATTGTAACCTGAAAGTAATAAATATTAATACATAGCGATTCAAAATTTGTAAGAAAATGGAAAAGACATACTTTATAACATACTGTATATCATGAATTAGAAAATGTGTGTGTATCATAGACTAATATTCTAATTATAATTGAAGAATTTTCATAAACATAAATCATAAAAAAATATATATATCATAAGAATACCATAAAGCATCACAGAAAATGATGAAGTTCTCAATCTATGTTTATTCCATTAGGGGTTAAAGTCTTGAGTGAAAAAATCCAAAACATTTCTCTTTTGTTTAACTGAGCAATTCTATCCCCACCTCTAATGTGTGGAGGGATATGCTCTAATGCTGACATGTAAATGTTTTGCAATCCCCCAATGGACACATAGTCCAGTGTCTTGAAACAGGATATCTCAAATCTTTATGTCGGTTGAATTGTCTAGATCGTTAAGATCCGTGTAAAATGTAGCAAATTCCTCTGCGATCCTTGAAGGATTATAGGTCACTCCCCTGCTTTTTAATCTAATAGCAGGGACCGAGGCCCTCGTCTTTGTCAAAGGGTTGGGAGCCCGAAACGCATCAGAGTACCTCTACAGCGTCATGTGAACCCTGTTTGTCTTGTTCCTCAATAAAGAAGCTTATTTTTATTGCACCTGATCCAGCCACCGTTGCATCTTTTTTCTATATGCACCTCACTGCCTGCACGTCCCCTCCAGGGATACACCCTTCAGTATCTATCTTGCAGCTGCACGCTATACACAGGACTTCTGGCAACATTGCCAAGTGTGAGTACGCTTTATTATTTTTCTTCCATGGATGTTATCTAGTCTAGCTCCAGGGGAGTGTTATTATGCTTGGGGTTACTAGCTGGGGTCCCACTGTTCATTTATATTGAGCAGGTGGCCAACCTATGTTGTATTTCCCTATACCTCCCCATTATAGGAGTATTAATTGACTATATCTGCAAGCAAGTCATTATTAGATTATTGCCTGTGTTGATGTGGAAAGCGATATGAAATATTGGATTTATTACTGAACTAAGTGATACGTGCATTTTCTCTGAGCACAGATACAGAGCGTGTCTCTAATATTGCCTGATCCTCAATGAAAGACTGGATCTTGTTGAATTGAGGATCAAACATAATAGCCAACGGGGCGTGGTCCGACCAAGTAATAGACCCTATATCTGAATGGACCAATACTTCCTTGATATTTGGAGATACAAATTTTTTTCGATTCTAGAATACTTATCATGTGGGGGAGAGTAGAAGGAATAATCTCTCTGCCCTTTATGTGAGCAACACCAGGTATCTAACAGACCAAATTCTTTCATTAGCATTCTATATGTCTTTGCTATACTGTAAGTCATTGCGGAGTGTGTATGCCCTCGTTGTGTGGATTTGTCCATATATGGGTCTAGGACCATATTAAAATCACCTCCTACATTATGTAGCTGTTCTTGATTATCCCCCATTGACTCCAGTGTTTCCCTTAAAAAATCAATTTGTCCCTCGTTAGGTGTGTACATGTTAACTAATGTAATATGTTGGCCTGAGAGAAGGTCATGGACCACTAGTGATCTTCCACCCAGGTCTCTCTTGACCTCCAGTGTCTGGTATGGGATACCCTGTTTTATCAGAATTGTTACCCCCCTTTTCTTACTGGTGAAAGACGAGTCAAATACAGTAGGGTAAGTCCTGCTAAAAGTGTTTGGGGGTTCTTGGGAATCAAAATGTGTCTCTGGTAGGAAGACAATATTCCCTTTCAAATTTCTAAATTCTTTTAGAGCCAGGCTACGTTTACTATTAAGACCTTTGACATTCAGGGATACTAACTTCAATGGTGTTTGACTAGTCATTTCCTATGTCGTATCTCTCTCTCATGTGAAAGTTGTGAATAGAAAACTTTAATGGTTGCAGGGAACAAAAGGGGAAAGGGGGGACTGAACAAAAAACAGGGGGGTGGGGGGGAATTTACCCAAATCGGTAACTTGGAGAACAAAAAAAACAAAAATAAAGATTAACTTGAAAAATAAGATGAGTGTAATCAGCCACTCATCCTTGTTTTGAAGCCAATCCCCACATGGACTGGCCTGGTGGACATATGGCCCTACTGAGGTTGCCATAACATCAGACATGTTAGACTCCTTACTCACCCCCACATACCGCCACTACTAAATCTCCACCTCCGAACTGCACCTTTGTTTTACCTTACTTGAAACCATAATCATTGATTATTTTACCCCGGACTCGCAAAAAGTTCTTTCCTGTGCTCCAAACAGATCTCAGATTCTTCTATACTCAGAAGGTCATCTCTCCTCTGTAGAATTAGTCTTATTGTCCATAGAATAGATAAATAATCTCGATGGCCGGACCTGTAAGTCAAAAAGGAGGGAACAGCGGGAGACAAGACAACACAACAGAAAACAAAAACAAAACAAGAGAAACATTGAATCATTTTAATATTGGTATAATCTGGACTTTTTTATTTATCCGTTTTGGGTAATTTGTAATATTTTTTATATTGTTTGTAATTGAATATATATACAGTACTCATGTTTTTAAGGTGTACCATTATTTATTGAACCACAGTAGCACGTGCACATCATACAGTAATAGCATAGATTATAGAACTGGACAGCACATTTCATCAATTAATCCACTGATTAGTTTCACATATTTTGATTAGTGCACTAAACATATTTCTCATATATACCACTTCAGTATTACATAGAATTTTTATAATTATTGGGCGCTGTCTATTCTTGTTTTTGCTTCATAATATAACACTATGGGCCTCATGCAGTAAGCCCCGATACAAAATTTTCGGCACGAATTGCGAAAATGTTTTTTTTGGGCGATTTGCCCTCGCAGTATTCAGTAAGGGCCGAATCCTTCCGATCCCTGCTGAAGCACTGCGAAAGCAAAGCTGCCGATGAGCTGTGGCGATACAGCCTGGCTTCCGATAAGGCTCCCGATAAACCTTTGGTGCCGATAGATGTTTGCAGCTGAGAGAGACAAGCCGCTCTCTCAGCGCAAACTTCGGCACCAAAAAAAGTATTTAAAAACAACTTTTATTCATAGTGTACATGTGCAGGGGGTCTTCGGAGCTGAACCGCGTTGGTTTGAGGTCCGGGGACCCCCTGCCCCCCGAGATACAGGCCCCTTCATGAGGTGCCGGTATCCCTCGGCGTTTAAAGGTCCCGATCACGTGACCGCGACCTGTAAACAAACCAGAGGGATACCGGCACCCCATAAAGGGGCCTGTATCTCGGGGGGCAGGGGGTCCCCGGACCTCAAACCAACGCTGTTCTGCTCCGGAGACCCTCTGCACATGTACAGTATAAATAAAACACACACACATCAATAAAGACTCGTTCCTTACCTTGGCGGCTATGTGCAACGGTAATGAAGCAGCATGAATGTCTTTTTAATTATACTGTACAGTGAGCAGGGGGTCCCCTGAGCTGAACCGCATTGCTTTGTGGAGCAGGGACCCCCTGCTTCCCGAGTTACAGGCCCCGGTATGTGTCATCGGGTGGCAGTGTCGCCGCCATGTTTATAGCGTCCCCGCAATAAACATGGCGTCCACACTGTAACCGATGGCCCAAACCGGGGCCTGTAACTCGGGAGGCAGGGGGTCTCTGAGCCACAAATAAATGCGCTTCAGCTCAGGGGGCCTCCTGCTTCCGCACAATATTATTAAAATACATTAATGCTGCTTCATTACCATAGCGGATAGCCGCTAAGGCAATGAAGGGGTTAACGCATAGTACACTGGCGACACACTTTATTCGAGCTTGGCTAGTCCCACGAATTCGGGTATACCCGGGTGTATTGAGGTTTGTGACTGTTTTCTGCCCGAGTGCATTGAGTTATTTTCCAAGCAGGGATTGAAGCATTTTATTCCCGCTGGCTGCAATACTGCACAGTATATATATATAAACTGCATTACAATTCATGAATTTATGCCATCTGGTAGACACGCGAAGCATTGCAGCCTATTAAATCCTAATCATTATCATTTAACAGATCAGCCGCCCATCAGCCAGGCATGAACCCAGGCTGGGAAGGCAAATGCAACGGGGCTTGTCAGAGGTTAGGAGCGGCACATTCCAGGTATCTGCCAGGTACATACTGGGTATTTGCTCGAATAAAGTGTGTCGGTGCAGTAGCATGTTTATTGGGGACAAATGCCCCCAATAAACATAGCATCAATACACAACATACAGTATAGTAATGGGCAGAATGACTATTATCCACAAATGGATAATAGTGCAGTTGTCCATTTACAATACATACACAACAATAAAGACTTTAAATACATATAGCACTCACCCATGTCCCACTGCCACGATGAAGGCCATCCTCATCGTCATCCTGCCCATGCCCCATCCGCTTCTGCAAAACAAACACAATAATTACAACATCCAAATTAATGTCCCCTAACCCCTTAATCACCATAGCGGTTATTAACCGCTACAGTTATTAAGGGGTTAAGCCACCATCACCCACATACCCTCCCCCACAAAGCCCCCCAACCACCCTCACCCAATACCCACAGGGGAGTCCTACCAAATACCCTTGGGCCTAATACCCCCTCCCCCAGCACATACAGTAAAATAATGTGCCAAATAACTATTATCCACATAGGGATAATACATTATTTGGCCATTATTAAACACATTCAATAACGTTAAAATGTAAAGAAACTTGTACTAACCTCATCAATAAGAAGTCTCCGTCGCCAGCATCATCCTTGGGGTCCGTTGCCAACATTAGAAATAGCCACAACATTTCAATATCATTAACATAACACTGAACCCCTTAATCACCTTATCGGGTACTAACCTGAAAGGTAATTAAGGGGTGAAGCCATCCTGCAATGCCTACAACAGTTATGCATAACATCCTCAGTGAAATAAAAACCAATTGCCTAACCAAATTCCATTTAATCATTCAATCTGTAGGCTCACATGCCTCATAAAACATTGCATTTACAGTGTATACATGTAGCATAACATGTAAACTGCATGTACACGCTGCAAATCAATGTTAACAATACAATAATGCCACTCAAATCGCCATACATCACAAGAAGTATATTATTTAATACAATAAACTCACCATCAATGAATTACTACACATCAATTACATCCCTAAACAATTAAAATACCATCCATACCAATTACACAATGAACTAAAGCTATCCTAACAGAGAACAACTTCAAAACATAGTCAAAAGTACACCAACAATTACAATATAATAAAGCAAGGCTTTCCATATCCTACTGTACGGCCTGGAAGCCCAAAACTTACATCTGTCTAAAAATAAAACACATTTAGCACACATCAATGCATAGCCACAATGATTAACAATACAGAATTAGAAGCTTTAACAACACTATCATTTCTTACCCTGTATATATATCTGTACACATACATACAGACATACATACAGTGGGAAGAAATGATATGCATTGTAAAAAATGAAAACATGAAAAAGCAACACAAAAAACAGTTACATTAAGTACATTTCTTTATTTATCTTACCATTACTTGCCCCCACCGACTCCCGTTGATCAGCTTACTCACGAACCAATCCACGACACCATCCACGACACCATCCAGGAACAAATCCACGACACAATCCAGGAACAAATCCACGAACCAAACCAGGAACCAATCCAAGAACAAGTGCAGGAACCAATCCAGGAAGCAAGCCACGAAGAAATCCAAGAAACAATCCACGACACGATCCAGGAACAGGAACCCATAAAAGAAAAAAAACATAACAAATTAAACATTAAAATAATAAAACATGGGGCGTGGCTTGGAGCTCAGGCAAGATGGACGTGTAGTGCTTAAGCTCCTGGATAGCAAAACCACAAGCTTTATCCATCACAGGGCATCGTCGCTCTAATTACCAAAAAAGACACAGATTTAGAGTGTAGTAGAGCTGGGGATCACCACAAACTGAGACTTGATCAAATCGGACTATATTTGGGGAAATTACCCACTTATGGGGCCTAGATGGTGTGGCTGCATGTAAACCTACTGTAGGCCGAAGAGACACGAGGCCCTGCAGTATCATACGGATAAACAGGCACTCAATAAAACCACAAAATCAGACACCCACTTACAGATGCAAAGTACAACATATTTGACTTTATCACAGAGCAGAGGAGTATAAAAACAGAGCTGAAAAAACGTGAGTTGGATTCTGCCCCTCTCCTCCTGAGGCCCTGGAGAATACACAGGCGAGCTGACTCGCAGATCTGTCCCCCCAACCCCCCTTCAAACAATTAAATTGGAACCTGGTCTGCCTCCCACTCCTGTCAACCCAAATTAGGACAATCTCTCTTTCTGGACACCCATCCTCCCACGGGTCTCGGCTGTGGCAGAGCTGTCAACTGCCAAGCCAAGCCTGTCTCCCTATTCCCGAGCGCTGCACACCCCTGTCACTCGGCGCCATTTCACATAGGGGTCTCACGGGTGCTGCGAGCTGTACCCACACCTGAGCCTCGGTACCCCTGGGCCTGATCGCCCTTCCTCACGAGGGCTGCAGCCTGTCCCCAGCCTGAGCCTATCTCCCCCTGCGCGCTCTGGAGGAAGAAGTGAGGGAGTAGCCAGCCGACTATCAGCCGGGCATGGCTTCTAAAATGGCTGCCATAGCTCTGTGAGGGAGAGAGAGCCGAGTACCGGACATACCTTCCCCAGACCAGAGGTCCGTCAGAGCGCGCCTTCCTGCTCCGTGGTCCTGCGCTCCCCCCCCCCCCTACACACCTCCTGCCGTCCCTACTGGGGACTGAGGCTACCGGTGGGGCCCGCGGTGGTGGCGGAGGGCTCGGGTGCGACGGGAGGATAATCAACATGGCTGCCATGACGCTGTAGCTGCACGCAGCACTTACCTCTCCCGGCCGGCAGAAAATCTGACCAGTGCGCCTTCCCGCTGTTCCCTCCTGCCTCCCTGTGCTGCCATCGATCTGCCTGCTCTGTTGCGGTGTGGAGGGGGGCTGAGAACAGCTGCTACAGCAGGATCGGAGCTGCTTGGATCTCTGCGTTCCAGCCTGCGTGTCGGCGAAATCCAAGATGGCCGCCGCAGGTTGGATTTAAAGGTATATCTCCCCCCAGGCACATAAATAAATAAAAAACACCAAAACACAAAAACTAACCAGCCTGAGTAACACACAAGCATATGCACCACAGAAAAGCTGAAAAACAGGGCTCTGAGTTGTATTCCAACACAGTCTCTCCCCAGCCCTAATCTTCACAATAAAAAAAAAAAAAAAAGAAAAAAATATATATATATACAGCCACTGTGCAGAAAAACCTCCCCTGACGTTGGAGCTCCCCAATGCTTGGCTACCTACGATTAAAAAATAAAGAAATGAAGGCGCATGCGCGAAGGCTAAGGGAATGGATGCGTGAGTGAAGAGCTCCTTCCCCCTCGCCAGACTAGAAGCATTTAAAGTGCACTAAAACTAGCGTGAACGCCACAAAACGGGATTAAAGCACGATAGGAGCATACAGAGATGCAAGCCAAAACAAAATCGGGCAAAACCAAGGCAGTTCTCACTACCTACTTTAATAAAACTGATCCGGCCCGCACCCACAGAATGGGACCCTCACCACCGCATGTCACTTCTGATTCTGAGGATGATCCGCCTATGGAACAATCAGAACTCCGGTCCACGGAAGCTATGACACGCAGGATCATGAGAGAGTTCTGTGATGAACTAAAATCTCACTTACACTCTGAACTCTCTGATCTTCGCAGAGACATTGCCGGTATTGGCGCCAGAACCGACGAAGTAGAGACGCGGCTAGATTCAACGATCAAAGCGGTCCGCAAAACTGAAAAAGTGACCACAAACTTGCAGGCACAAATAAATGAACTTGCGCTTAAACAAGAAGATGCCGAAAACCGCGATCGGCGCAACAACATCAGGGTGAGAGGAGTCCCTGAGGAGATCGCTGATCCGGAGGAGTTCCTCACAAAATGGCTGACAAGCCTGTTCCCTGACAGGCCTGAAGCGGATCTCCATCTTGACAGATGTCACAGGGCCCTCAGGTCCAAGCCCCAGCCAAACGATCCCCCGAGAGACATCATCGCAAGGCTACACTTTTTTAGAATTAAAGAAGCAGTCTGCCAAATCGCACGCGCAAAGGGATCCGTGGAGTTTGAGGGGATCAAACTCCTGATTTTCCAGGACCTCTCACCGACTACCCTGCTTAAGCGCAAAGCCATTGGCCCGGTCACCAGACTCCTCCGAGACAAGGGGATCAGGTACCGGTGGGTATTCCCCTTCGGTCTCCAGGTCCTAAAGAATGGAGCCGCACACATACTACGCTCCCCTGAAGACCAAGACCGCTTTCTAGTGAAGCTGGGCCTCAAGGAACAAATTACGCACCTGCAAGTCGCAGAAACAGCCTCCCCGGAGCCGGGCTGGAACCGAGTGACTCGCCAACGCAGCAAGTCACGGGATATGGCCCTTAACTGAGGTCCGGCAACAACCAGTTGAGCCTTAAAGCGGCACGACCACTGGACTGCTCATTTGTCCATCCACGTTGTCCATAAAGTTGGGACCTTCAAAAGTTTGGTTTGAGACGGCGGCCATCTTGCTACCCCCGCGGAAGCGCTCTGCACTCGGAGGCGGCCAGCAGCCATCTTGAAGGGTCCAGGCAGCACTGCAGAAGAGGGAGACACAGATGACGGGGGCGCCCCCCACTCCCTACAGGGGGCACACTAAAGAGTCCCGATATATGCGGTTGACGCATCTGGCGGCCGCTTCTCCCCCCATATCCACGCCCAACTCACCCCTCGGTGTGGACAGCTGATCCTGCGGCGTCATGGAGGCGTCATCACAAAGGACTTCCCGTTAGTCCTGGGGGGAATGTGCACACCCATGGGCATAGTGGCACAGAACACCCAATGTGATGGGGGGGTGGGTCAGTGTTTATCGGAGGGGGTTGGGTGGGGTGGGGGCGACGGGACACGGGGCATGACCGCCACTATATAGAAAGAGAGTCATGGTTCGCCCCCTCCCCCCCCCTGCCGCCTGTATTATATATATATTGTGCGATACCTGGGGAAGACAAGCAAGGGAGGGACTGTGAGCTAGAGGTGCTAACTAGTGATCTCCACATTATCAATGCCCTTCTTAGCATCGTAAGAGCACTGATCCCACAGCTGAGACCCCCCTAGTATAAATCCCTCCCTATGAGGAACTACTCTCCTGACAGGTAGCTGTCCCCTTAATGCAGACATCCACCATAGCGTCCGCCTGGCTGGTCTCTGGGTTACCTTATCCCCATATAAAAAATAAAATAAAAATAATGGGGAAAAAAAAAAAAAAAATTGTTGTTATGCAAAGTTCACGCTAGTTGTATTTTCATCCACAAAAGTCGAGGGGGAGTCTTCTCCCTTCCCTGGCTATCGTCATGAAGCCGACATGGCATGTCCTAGCTTATTATAGGACAAGCCACAAAGTCCTCTGGGAGGAGCATGCCCCAAACTCCAGGGGCAACTGCACAGGCTGTGCAGATAATTGCTGGCAATTTGCCCTCCCAAAGGCAAGAGATCCACAAGAGTCTTTGACCCTTATTGGTTCTCCACTGTTGTTTATGTTACTAATGTTTTTTGTCTCCTTTCCTCCCCCTCCCCTCCCCACCGGAATGCCGCGACATCTGTCCGAAATCAATGACCGCCTCTGCAACACACTCGCTCCAAAGACACTGGATGTACAGGTACCACACCCCACCACTCTGTATAACACACAGATCCCACTTACACTAGCCCTCCAATACATCTTACCATGGGGCTGACTATATTATCTCACAATGTAAAAGGCCTCAATAGCCCAAGCAAGAGAAAGGTAGCTTGTACTGACTATCAAAGAAAGCAGGCGGACATTATCCTAATCCAGGAAACACACTTTAGCTCTAAGAACACTCCAAAATACCTGGACAAACACTTCCGACAATTCTATACCTCCTCGTCTACTACAAAAAAACGAGGAGTAGCCATCATCTTTCACAATAAATGCCCTTTCCATCTAGAGAAAACACTCAAAGATAAGGAAGGCAGATACCTAATCCTAATAGGCACCCTAAATAATCAACCACTAACATTGGCAACACTGTATGCCCCCAATATCCAAGAGCCACAATTCTTCACGACCTTTTTCAACAAACTACATACAACTGCCAAGGGTCCCATAATTGTAGCAGGAGACTTTAACCTAGCTCTAAATCCCAAGCTCGATAGGTCACATCAAACTCAGCGTTACCCAAAGGCTATCCCAAAGGCCCTACGTAGGGGTCTAGCAAAAAACCAACTGCTAGACATATGGCGGGAACAACACCCCCACGACAGGGATTATACCTTCTTCTCCCACCCGCATTCAACTTATAGCAGAATCGATTACTTCTTTATCTCTAGCAGACTGGTCCCGCAGATCTCCCATACAGGGATCCATGATATTTCATGGTCAGATCATGCGCCTATAGAGCTACGGTGCACCCAGCTAATTCTGGACAGACCTAGAGCAAACTGGAAACTTAATGAAGCCCTATTAAAGAACCCTTTCACCGCTCAATTAGTGGCCAACGAAATAGAGCAATTTTTCCAACTGAACGATGGTTCAGTAGACTCCTATCTATCCCTATGGGAGGCTCATAAAGCCACGCTCAGGGGCACACTTATTAGTATAGCGTCTAGAAAAAAGAGAGAACGTGAATACAAGTTAAATTTACTACAACCTAAATTGAAAACCCTAGAAGACAAACATAAACAATCCAATAACCCCAACCTACTCAAACCAATAAGAGATGCCAAAATAGAAATAAATCTTCTATTAACATCCCAGGCTGATATGTCCCTGAATTGGTCAAAGAGGAAATTTTTCGATAAAGCAAATAAGCCAGATACTATGCTCGCCAACAAACTGAGAGACAGACCCCCTAATTATAGTATACAAGCCATTAAAAGATCCTCGGGCTCTATCTCTGGCAATCCATCTGTAATTGTTGAAGAATTCAAGTCATTCTATGAGAAATTATATAATGGGGATAAAATAGTACATAACCAAAATACCGAACGATCTCGTGAGTCATTTCTCTCGAGTTCAAAACTACCAAAGCTGACGGTTGAGGAGAGAGGGCGACTGAGTCTCGACTTTACCATAGAAGAGCTAGATCTAGTTATAGACAACCTTAAGACCTCGAAGGCCCCGGGTCCAGATGGCTTCTCGGGCCTCTATTATAAAAAATTCAGCAAAATTTTGGCCCCATACCTGCTCAAAATGTTCAACGCAGTTTTGGCAGGACAACCCTTCCCCGAAAACATGCTCCAAGCGTCAATCTCCGTAATTCATAAATCTGGCAAAGACCCATTAGATTGTAAAAGTTATAGACCTATCTCGCTTATCAACACGGACATTAAAATCTATGCTAAATTGATTGCCAATAGATTAAGTCAGATCCTACCTAGACTAATACACCCAGATCAAGTCGGATTCATTAAAGATAGACAAGCGGGAGATAATATCCGTCGAATCATTGATCTGCTAGAAGTAGCCAAATCGCAAAAAGTAAAAATTATGGTGTTAAGTCTAGATGCAGAAAAGGCCTTTGATAGGATCGACTGGGCATACTTAAAAGCTACACTTGGAGCATTTGGTTTCGAGAATAAATTAATATCAGCTATTATGGCGCTGTACTCTGGTCCGACAGCCAAAGTGATGCACCAAGGCTACCCCTCGGACATATTTAAGATCAAGAGTGGCACGAGACAGGGTTGCCCCCTCTCGCCCTTACTCTTTGCCATGTGCATGGAACCGTTAGCGGCACATGTGAGAGAGAATCCGGATATTTCCGGTCTCAAATTAGATAATCAATCCCACAAAATAGCCCTCTATGCTGACGATGTGCTAATGGTCTTGTCTAAACCACTCACCTCCCTCCCTAACCTCTTCAGCCTATTAGATAAGTTCAACAAAATTTCAGGATTTAAAATAAACCAGTCAAAGTCAGAAGCCCTGAACGTTACCATTCCAAAACCAGAAGAAAAACTGATCTCTTTAAACTTCAACTTTCGCTGGCAACCTAAGGCAATTAAATACTTAGGGGTATTTATTACAAGTGAATATAAATCAATTTATAAAGCAAACTATCCCAAATTAATTAAAGCACTGAAGGAGGATATAAGAAGGTGGGCGAAATTCAATATCTCTTGGATAGGAAAAATATATAGCATAAAAATGAATGTTCTCCCACGCATCTTATACTTATTCCAAACCCTCCCAGTACCGTTAAATTTGAAGGAAATTAGAGATCTACAATCCGCCATTTTTACATTTATTTGGGGAGGCAAAAAACCTAGAATAAATAGTCAGATCCTAATGAAACACCCAACAGAAGGGGGCTTAGCAGTACCTTGCTTAATTTCATACTATCGAGCGGCCCAATTATGTCAACTCTCCCAATGGCAAACAAACCCTGATTTGAAGCGATGGGTCGCATTGGAAAGCAAAGCCTGTTCCCCATTGGAACTAAGCAACCTATTATGGACTCCAAAAATAGCAAGAAAATCCGCTATACTTCAGCCGCTATCCTCAATGACCAACTCATTAGCAATCTGGGATGTTACCAAATTTCGATGCGGACTTACGTCCAAAAAATCCCTGATGACAACCCTATGGGGTAACCCACACTTTGCTCCGGGTATGCCTAGCGCTAACTTTCAAATTTGGAAACAGCATAATATTATGAGATTACAAGATCTGGTGGTGGACAACAAACTCATATCATTTGCACAAATTAGAGAAGAGAAAAATATCCCACAATCAGAATTCTATAGATACCTCCAGATCAGAGCCTTTTACAACAACTCAACCCCATATCCACCATTGACAACTTTCGAAAAGCTCTGTCTGAATGAGACTAATACGAAGGGACTCACATCGCAGATGTATAGAGAAGTGATCGGTTCTGGAATTAAAGTCACCCACAAACTAGGCTACATGCTAAAATGGGAAACAGACTTAGGGGAGACCCTAGATTTAGACGAGTGGACACAAATAGCAACAACAGCTGCTAAGAGCTCGATTTGCACAACATTAAAGGAGAACGCATATAAGGTCCTAATGAGGTGGTACCTCACCCCGCTTAGACTATCCAAATTTGTACACGGTAGTTCTCCGCTCTGTCCTAGACAGTGTGGAGAACCCGCTGATCTGTTACATATGCTGTGGTCCTGCCCCCGGCTGAGTCCACTATGGAAAAAAATCATCAATTGGCTTCAGAGGCTTTTAGGCCTCGACATCCCATTTGACCCCGGGCTCTTCCTTTTGGGAAGAGCACGACAGGGCTTCTCAAAGGCAACTCTTAAACTAATAGCTCATTTTGCTACAGCCGTGCGGTGCGAGATCGCAGCATTATGGAAACAAAGTGAAATTCCTGTTATCCCCAAAATTCGGAACAAAATTTGGTTCATATGCCAGATGGAAAAATTGACAAGTTTAGTCAATGACACTGGCGAAAATTTCCTAAAAGTCTGGACGCCTTGGCTGGCCCAGACAGACATCCCTGGGGTGGAGAGTTCCACCGTTTTGCTTTAATAGTAGCTAGATGCGTTCTCCGGTGATGGAGTAGCCCACCCAGCAGCAACAAATTAAACTAGACATCGGTCTCGGAGGCGATGAGCAGAGTCGCGGCATCCCGTCCTCCCTCCCCCTCCCACCCTCTTCCCCTCCCCCCCCCCCCACCTAACTTTACTTTATGATTATTTATTATTTAAGATTATGTCAATACTTATAACTATGTTTTGATGACAATGTTTGCGCTCAGCTGTTATACATAAGAGATATGAATAATGCATGTCACAGTACTGGAAATAAAATGTATATATGCTGTATTTTCACAAAAATAAAAAATACAAGTTAAAAAAAAAAAAAAAAAAAAATAATAAAACATGACAATCAAGGGTTGTACTAGTTTTATTCTTAGTGAATCTGTATTACAATACCTTGTTCCGGGGTCTTCTTGACGTCCGGTGCCACGCCCTGGTCTTCAATCTTCAGGAGGAGGTCCGTCCTCCTCGGCATCTGCCTTCAAAATGAGACGACATAGGCTTTTATAGGCCTATGACGTCACATTTGTCGTCATATGGTTCCCACGGCCCTGATTGGGCCGTGAAAACCATGTGTTTTGGCCGATGTAAAAAAATTGATGACGTCACTTAAAGGCAATGCCAGCACAGCCAATCAGAATGGCTTTGCTGCTATTGCCTTTAAGAAAACGTCATGAAATGACACATGGCCGGACTCACATGGTAAGCCAGCCAATCAGAGTAGGGATGGAGTTCCCACGCTCTGATTGGCTGGCTTACCATGTGAGTCCGGCCATGTGTCATTTCATGACGTTTTCTTAAAGGCAATAGCAGCAAAGCCATTCTGATTGGCTGTGCTGGCATTGCCTTTAAGTGACGTCATCAATTTTTTTACATCGGCCAAAACACATGGTTTTCACGGCCCAATCAGGGCCGTGGGAACCATATGACGACAAATGTGACGTCATAGGCCTATAAAAGCCTATGTCGTCTCATTTTGAAGGCAGATGCCGAGGAGGACGGACCTCCTCCTGAAGATTGAAGACCAGGGCGTGGCACCGGACGTCAAGAAGACCCCGGAACAAGGTATTGTAATACAGATTCACTAAGAATAAAACTAGTACAACCCTTGATTGTCATGTTTTATTATTTTAATGTTTAATTTGTTATGTTTTTTTTCTTTTATGGGTTCCTGTTCCTGGATCGTGTCGTGGATTGTTTCTTGGATTTCTTCGTGGCTTGCTTCCTGGATTGGTTCCTGCACTTGTTCTTGGATTGGTTCCTGGTTTGGTTCGTGGATTTGTTCCTGGATTGTGTCGTGGATTTGTTCCTGGATGGTGTCGTGGATGGTGTCGTGGATTGGTTCGTGAGTAAGCTGATCAACGGGAGTCGGTGGGGGCAAGTAATGGTAAGATAAATAAAGAAATGTACTTAATGTAACTGTTTTTTGTGTTGCTTTTTCATGTTTTCATTTTTTACAATGCATATCATTTCTTCCCACTGTATGTATGTCTGTATGTATGTGTACAGATATATATACAGGGTAAGAAATGATAGTGTTGTTAAAGCTTCTAATTCTGTATTGTTAATCATTGTGGCTATGCATTGATGTGTGCTAAATGTGTTTTATTTTTAGACAGATGTAAGTTTTGGGCTTCCAGGCCGTACAGTAGGATATGGAAAGCCTTGCTTTATTATATTGTAATTGTTGGTGTACTTTTGACTATGTTTTGAAGTTGTTCTCTGTTAGGATAGCTTTAGTTCATTGTGTAATTGGTATGGATGGTATTTTAATTGTTTAGGGATGTAATTGATGTGTAGTAATTCATTGATGGTGAGTTTATTGTATTAAATAATATACTTCTTGTGATGTATGGCGATTTGAGTGGCATTATTGTATTGTTAACATTGATTTGCAGCGTGTACATGCAGTTTACATGTTATGCTACATGTATACACTGTAAATGCAATGTTTTATGAGGCATGTGAGCCTACAGATTGAATGATTAAATGGAATTTGGTTAGGCAATTGGTTTTTATTTCACTGAGGATGTTATGCATAACTGTTGTAGGCATTGCAGGATGGCTTCACCCCTTAATTACCTTTCAGGTTAGTACCCGATAAGGTGATTAAGGGGTTCAGTGTTATGTTAATGATATTGAAATGTTGTGGCTATTTCTAATGTTGGCAACGGACCCCAAGGATGATGCTGGCGACGGAGACTTCTTATTGATGAGGTTAGTACAAGTTTCTTTACATTTTAACGTTATTGAATGTGTTTAATAATGGCCAAATAATGTATTATCCCTATGTGGATAATAGTTATTTGGCACATTATTGTACTGTATGTGCTGGGGGAGGGGGTATTAGGCCCAAGGGTATTTGGTAGGACTCCCCTGTGGGTATTGGGTGAGGGTGGTTGGGGGGCTTTGTGGGGGAGGGTATGTGGGTGATGGTGGCTTAACCCCTTAATAACTGTAGCGGTTAATAACCGCTATGGTGATTAAGGGGTTAGGGGACATTAATTTGGATGTTGTAATTCTTGTGTTTGTTTTGCAGAAGCGGATGGGGCATGGGCAGGATGACGATGAGGATGGCCTTCATCGTGGCAGTGGGACATGGGTGAGTGCTATATGTATTTAAAGTCTTTATTGTTGTGTATGTATTGTAAATGGACAACTGCACTATTATCCATTTGTGGATAATAGTCATTCTGCCCATTACTATACTGTATGTTAGGGGGGTATAGGTGTTGTTGGGTATATATATATATATATATATATATATATATAATTATTTAATTATTTATTTAATTCGTTATTGTGGGGCTGGGGTGTGTTTTTTTTATTATTGTGGGTAGTGGGGGTGTGTGAAGGGGGCATTAGCCCCAACGGTGGTTGTTTAGGGCTTGCGGGTGGGTAGCGGGAGGCCTTAACCCCTTCAGGACCGTAGCGGTATTAACCGCTACTGTCGTGAAGGGGTTAAGTGCCCCCGCATCCCCCCCGCAAGTCCTAAACTCACACCCAGGGCCAAATACCCCCCTCACCCATCCCCGCTACCCACAATAACGCTGGCACGGTGGGTTAACCCCTTCATTGCCTTAGCGGTTAGCCGCTAAGGTAATGAAGTGGCTTTTAAATGCCTTTTTCCTGCCTCGGATGCATGCCGGGGGGCTCCGGTGCGGGTATCAGCTCCGGAGACCCCCGGCATCAATCACAGGCAGGAAAAAGGGCTGATTTTTCCTAAGTGTCGCCCTTGCCGATGCTTCTCCTTCAGCAAGTTGCCAACTTTAGTTGGCGGGCTGGATTGGCCATAAAATCTCCAATCTGGCCTGCCGATCAGCACCAAAAAGCTGATCGGGGCTTACTGAATTCAGGCGGGAAAAAAAAGTCCCGATAAGTGGCTTATCGGCAGCCGGGTGGCGAAATTTTTTTTTTCGGAAGAAAAGTTGCCGATAATTCCCACTTATCGGGGCTTACTGAATCAGGAGGGCAAAAAACGGCTATAAAATGCCGAAAAAGCCTTATCGGGGCTTACTGCATGAGGCCCTATATCTATTGATGCCGTGCCCAGGACTGCTTGTTCCTGTCCTGTTGCTTATTGATCTAAACTCTCTTATGCACTTTCTCCCTACAACCAAGGGGAGTGCTCCCTCTGATGTCCACTCAACAAAACTGCCTGGAAACTGCCTTAAAACCTGTCTTGTTTGTAAGACATACAGGACAAGTACAGGCCTGCAGGGAATCCTCTCTCCCCATCACTCACAGGATATTTGGACTCTCGTGGTACCTTTGAGGAGGTGGACTAAACCATGTTTCCCTAGCAAGGATGCTTCTCTTTTTCTGGTCAGTGAAATGTAAATGTAAACACAGATGTACCTCTTGAACTGAATCTGTTTAATAATTGCAGAGTGCTTGCATCTATATTGTCCTGGGCATGTCCTTAATGCCCATATCTTCAAATTCTTTACAAAGGCCTGGTTCATATGTAGTAGATGTCTATCTTCCTGGAAAATGTAATTTAAGAATCTTCAACTCCAACAGTGCCTGATGTCCCGCCTGATGTCTGTTCATTAGGAAATGAATCACTCAACTTGATGTTTTTTTTTCTAATTAGCATTTCACCTTCCTTCTAGAAGGTCTTTGGTAATAATGAGCTGTGTGGTTCAAAGAGGCATTATTTTCCTCTTTCTGCCCTGTTTCACATGTAACTTTACCACATATCAAAAAATGGATGGCGCTCCCACACTAATCATACAAGTGAATAAAAGTGGATCTACAAAAACAAATAATCATAGGTGATAGGTACTGGGTATAAAAATTGCTCAAAATCTCAGATGAGGACTTGTTTCCAAAAGTCCTCTTTTTCAACGTCTCTCCTCCAAATTCCAGAAGGAGCAGGATCACCCCAGAAAAGAGAAAATAATATAGTGGAAAATGTGGAACTGAACTTGGCTCATATGTCAGCCCACGTACAAGAAAATACTGTAGGAATAATAGAGCTCGTCCAATCAGTGGCTAGTGTGTATCTTTTTAAAGCTGTATTACTTGTTACTCCTAGGAATATACGTGTACGGGTACGGGTACAGATGTTCTCCCAAATTGGTACATGTGGGTATTCCCTCAGAATAAGAAAAGAGACATAGTGCAATCCAATATTGACAAAGTTTAGTACAAACATATACACCAAGTACTCACACTTTGTGCATGTATGACAGGCAATAAATATAGGGGAAGCTGCAGGGATTAAGTCCTTCATGCCTTTCTGGGGCTTCAAACGCTGTTTTTCTGCAGTCCCATAGTCCTCTCTGTCTTACCAGGTAGCCCCTTCTCCTCCGCTCGTTCACCTCGCCGGCTTCTCGGGCATCTGATGTTACTTCCAGGTGCTCTCCCCGCCTCCGGTATCATCAGGAATGAGTCCGTGTAAAATTCTCAGGTACTCTGCCACCAAACGCTCTCCCCCTT
The DNA here is from genome assembly GCF_040206685.1 of Ascaphus truei. Lineage (NCBI taxonomy): Eukaryota > Metazoa > Chordata > Amphibia > Anura > Ascaphidae > Ascaphus > Ascaphus truei. The sequence goes on from NC_134483.1 coordinate 218,134,537, forward strand.
GACAATCTCTACGCGTTTCACAGCTCACACCGCTTCTTAAGTAGTTTGTCCCACCCCTCACCATCCCTCTATTTAAAGGCCTTCTTAATCAATTAGGGATTAAATGGGGGCAGATAGACATGTTTTGCCATAAGGTGCTTATTGCATACATTTAACAATTCATAACTTTAATACATTATAATATATTTTTAAAAAACGCACATTCGCAATTTAAAAATCTGTAATTAATATGTCACTATTTGATTGTACCACGTAAAAAGATTCGGTCGGCACTCCCACACCAGTGCTATTAAAACAAATGTGGAACAAAGATATGGAAAAAAATATATAAGAAGAAAAGAGGGGATGCAATAGCTATCCCTATATTAAGATACATCTTACTTCTGGGTGCAGATGCTCAGACCACCGGTGAGGACTTGGTTCTCTCACTCCTCTGTGTACACTCTTCTTCTCCAAAATCCATGGGGAGCAGGTGTTACCCAGAAAAGATAATAAAAACCACAATAGTGCACACTATATGCATATATGGGTAGGATATGAAAGGACTTCTTGGCTCATATGTGATAACACTTACGAGAAATCAAAGTAAAGAGGATATTACAACTATAGTCTGTTGTTTGCCTCTTTATTCCTTGTCTTGTCTTTCCGGTTCCAGGGTTCATCAGTAGCCCCACTAGCTCCGATGTATATGAATAGGTGTCCCTCAAAATAAAGTCACAGGCAATAGTGTAGATCACCTATGCAACCAAGTGTTTAGTGTGTACAAAGACATATACTCACACTTTGGCAAAATTTCACAGGCAATATGCAGTACAGTACTGTTGTGCAAACTCACCCTCAGCCGTGTGCCCTGGAAAGCAGCTCCCCACGCTGCTGCAGTGTGCAAGTAATCACAGTTCCCCTCAGCCGTACCAGCCGATGTGTGACGTCACTCTTTGGGGGTGTAATCTCTCGCGCACCACAGCTGATCGTAATCGTCCTTCTGCTCTCTCGTTCTCCCTCCAGACATCCCGGCAAGGCTCTCCACGGCTACCTGGGATCTCTGCCACACAGATACTAATCTCTACGGGTTTCACGGCGCTCTGCCGCTTCGTCAGGAGATAAGCCCTCCCCCCATGTCCTCAAATACATTTCTACCATTGGCTATTAGTGGGTATCTACAAGGGGCGGGCATTTTATGGTAATACAAAAATACATAAACATCGGTGTATGGTTTTATTAACAATCACTAATATATGATAAGAAAAATTAAAAACAACCCTAGAGAATCTAAAAAAACTGCACTAATAACAATGAAAACAATCCTAAACATAACCTAAGACTAGAGATGAGACTCAACTACCCCCCTAACCTCCTGGTGTGTGGGATGACCCTCAAACAGAATCAGAGAAGGGATTGAATGTAAACACATTTAATTACTTATTAAAAATAAATTTGTAATTTAGATGAACAGAATAAATCCCTTCAATTTAATTTAAAGCGGTTCTCAATAATAAATATCCCAATGACGCAAGTTGAAGGAAACATATCGTAAATGAGAAATAAGAAGGGAGAAATAAGAAATATTAGATTAATAAAACATGTTATTTTTTTTTTTTGATAAATATTTAAAATAATTAAACCAAAGAGAAACAAGTTGCTACACACAAAAGGGGAGATTCATGTATATAAATATATACATTTATACGTAGATGAGAAAAACCTCAGTTCTTACTAATGATTATTTTAAAAGTATAAATACGAATACATTTATAAAAAATAGGTATTATCTCAAATTCCACGTTTAGTCCAAATGGTATGAGCGTTTTAAGTTTATGGATCCAAAACATTTCTCCTGCTCAAATCAATCCCCTATCTCTTCCTCTTCAATGTTGTTGTACCAACTCTATCCCCATGAAGGTTAAACCTGTGGGATCTGAATTGTGACATTCTAAAAAGTGTTTAGACACATTGTGAGTCATAACCCCTCCCCGAATGGTACTCAAATGTTGTAGTATGCGTGTCCTTATAGGTCTAGTAGTTTTTCCTACATATTGAAGCCCACAGGGGCATTCTAATACATATATAACATAATCCGACCTACAGCATATAAATGTGTCTATTTTAAAAGTCTCTTTCTTCACTTTTGACTTAAAAACGATTTATCTTTTGACTTAAAGTTGCATGCTGTACAGGACGTACAACCGTAGAAGTCTTTGGCATTATTTAAAAAATCTTTCAGGATTTTTCAAAAAGCTTCTCTCCTCATTTTTATCGGGGTTCTTTATTTTCATTATAACACTTGGAGCTAACTTATTTTTTAAATGACATGTCTTTTTAAAAACCACATTTGGTATTAATGGAATTTCATTCCTAAGTAAGGGATCATTCAAGAGTAAATGCCAGTGTTTTTTCATAATACCCTTAATCTTCAGTGCCTCTCTATTGTATTCAGTCACAAACACAAAACTAAAGACCTTTCTCATCATGAAAAGGTAAGTTTTCTTTTACTTTGAACAGATCTTTCCTTTCTAGTTTTTTTGTTTTCTCAAGGGAGTCATTTAGGAGTTCCTCACTATAATTTTTTTCTAAAGAACTCTTTTTTCAAATCTCTACTTGATTAGTGTAAACTCCTTCATTGTATAGTTTCTTTTAATCCTGCGTAATTGTCCATATGGTACATTATCCATCCATTTTGGATGTGACCACTCGTTCTCAGGATATAATTATTTGTTTTCACAGCCTTGAATCTAGTTTTCAACTGGTCATTCTCAACATAGATTGTAAGATCTAAATATTCTACTTCCTTGTTGCTGATTCTTGATGTGAAACATAAATTCCTATCATTTAAATCTTCTATAAATGTAGCCAAGCTCTCCAAATTGCCGTTCCACACCAAAATAATATAATCGATATACCTCTGCCAGAGGACCAAGTCTGCACCAGGTCCCGTCTCAGACCAGATGTAATGATCTTCCCTATCTCCCATAAAGAGATTGGAGTAGCTCGATGCAAACTTGGTCTCCAATGCTGTTCCACATCTCTAGAGGTAGAAGTCGCCCTCAAACCAAAAATAATTTTTATGTAGAATGAATTCCATACATTCGATCAAATAATCTATCTGTAGTCCATCTAAATTTGCATCTTTTAAAATAATGGATTTAACAGATTCACAACCTTGTTTATGTATGATTGAAGTGTATAACGATGTTACGTCCACTACTGCCAATACATAATCATTCTTCTATTCTAACTCATTAAATGTATTAATATAGTGTGGGTCCCCCCTGGTCCCCTGTTTGTCCCCTTACCTTATGATACACAGTGGAGGCTAGGGAAAGAAGTGGGGGGGTGCGCAGATGTGTCCGGAGGGGCATGCGGGGGCGCGACGGCTGGTGAAGGGGCGACTGGGTTGCAGAAAGCCACCAGCTTGTTGGTGTCTGGGCATGCGCAAGATAGTACGCAGGAGCCATTACTTAGGTGCACATACGCAGAAGAACCAGTAGTGCGGCTGCCATCTTGTATTAGGAGCTGCAGTGAAACTACAACTCCCAGGATCCCCTGGGGTGGCTGGATGATGCAGCATGGCTCAGCCAATAGGTCTGTTGCATTTAGAACAGTTAGGACAGTTAGGTCAGTTGGGACAGTTAGAGACAGTTAAGGGAGTTGGAGTCAGGACAGTGAAAGGCAAGGTAGGGTCTGGGTGTCAGTGGCATCCAGACTAGGTCAGATTAACCCCCTTAGGTCCAAGATAGTCCCCAATCACCTAATCAGATTGTGACTGCTACAGGGAAACCCCTAGCTAGGTACAATTCCCCATTAGCTGTATATAGTTAGTGTATAGTGCCAGTGAAGACGCCACGTTGTGAAGCATAGCCTGTGTTCTGGGACCAGATCCAGGCATACATCATAAAAGACTATTTTCTTGGGGCACACTCCAGTGGGAAACCCCTCCAGAGGCAACCGCCTGCAGATCAGAGCGGGAGACGATTCATCCAAGCGCAGTTTGGGACAACATCACGGATCCACGGACACAGCGGTTCGGTTGACCTGGTCTAGACTGAGACCAGGGAGTTATTGTATACATGTGCACCAATGACCCAAACCACTGTGGGTAGCGCTATCCCACACATGCTCTTTGGGGAAGGACTGCTATGTAGACACTTATGGGTTGAGTGTCCAGACACTCCAGTACTTTGGGGGGTGTTACTTTGGAAGATAGAATATTGTATGGCCTTATACAGTATATCTTGTTGTGTCTTGCTATGTGTCAGTAAATACCCAGCGGCGGAGGATCAGGCCGCCTGTATGCCACTCAGGTAATTCCGCACTTGTAGTCCCTTTAGTCAGAGGTAAAGAGGGCTACATTTGGAGGCTCTGCTGAGATTCTGACCTGGGGTGCCCGAATCAGCCGGTCTCAAGTACCCCAACCAGGGTAGACATACCCCTACCTGGGGTGACATTCACCCCAAGTGCTATACTACAGGTCCGACATTCCCCAACCGTCACCTACCCCCACCCGGTATGGGATTAGTCCTGCTCTAGCCCATAGCCCAAGGCCAGAATATTCCAGTCGCCTGTCCACAGGAAACTCAGCACTGGGAGTAACCCTACCCCAACTAGTAGCAGCCCTAACAATGTCCTCCCAGTCTCAGAATTATTGGAAACTCAAGGCGTTCTTTGGGGTAATATTCATCCCAGTGGGATAAGAAGGAATTGCAGCCTGGCGAGAACACACATTAAAGGTGCTGGAAGAATGGACTTGCTCCGAGGCAGTGAGACGGCAGTGGATAATGGAGTGCCTGCGACCTCCCGCCTCCACAATAGTGAGTATGCATCTGGAGTAAAATGTTGGATGTAACGGCTCGGATGCTGGTAGACTTTCTACAGGAGGCCTACGGAATAGAAGATGGTGATCTCTGGGCCAAATACTATGCCCTCTGTCAGAAAGAAGGTGAGGAGATGTCGGCATTCATACATCGCACATGTATTGTGCCGCTACTCACCCGCAAACTCATCCCCCCCTCCGGTGTGGATGAAGCTCAATTTAAACAGTTTCTGCGAGGGTCAAGCCCAAACCACCCTATATACATGCATCAGTGTGGCCTCATGCAAGGGAATCCCCCCACATTCATGGGACTCCTGAACCAAGTGAAGGTACACAAAGAACATGCCCGTCTGCACACTCCTACGAAAGCTAAAGAGTCCCACAAAGAGGAGACCAAAGGGAGTTGACCTCCAAGCTCAAGAAGGCAGAAAGTGCTGAGGACAGCTGCCCTTGGAGAGCACCTGCCTCTACACCCAGGATGCCTCTGAGAAAGAGCCCTACCCCCGGGAGCGGTGAAAACCCAGACACAGTCTGCTACAATTGTGGCCAGAAGGTCCGGAGCCCAGAAAAGCCCAGGCATCCTACCCCAAATCCATGATCTGCAAGGTTCAGTCAGTGGAAAAACCATCCATGTTCGCCGAGAGCATACCAGCGCCAAGCCCCGATGAAACATCCCTATTGGATGCTTACAGTCATGTGGGACCGGACGCCATTATACGCGTCCTCATGGACGGCATATATGCATCGGCCTTGCTGGGCACCGGGTCCCAAGTGACCATTGTATACCGCCTGTTGAACAACCAACATCTTAAGCACCTACCCTTACAGTCGGCGGACAAGATGAAGCTGTCGGACTCAGCAATGAGGACTACCCCATAGACACGTGGTGAATGTTCGGTTGTAAATACCACAGCTGAACACTGGCAAGTCTCACACCATGGATGTGGAGGCTCTAATATGCCCTGAGCCTTGCGAACATCCAAACTCCCCAATCATCTTGGGAACCAACGCCGATGGCGGTGATCTGAGCCTACCTACATGAGGACGGCGAACAACCCCTGTCATCTCTAAGGATTCATCCAATTCTGAAGGAAGAGTGCTGCAAGGTTTCAGCCCAGGAAGGATATGGGGACCTGTTCAATCACACCAAGGGATTGACTGAGATTCCACCAGAGGGTGTTAAAATCATTCGCAGCGTGCTGCTAGCCGGGCAAGATGAGGCCGATTATCTCTTCTCTCTGGAGAGTACACCAGAAGAGGTCACCAACCGCGGCTACAAGCTTGTTCCCGAAGTATGAGAATGGAAGTCCTCACTACCGGGGAAGATCAAGGAGTTTATCCAAAACATCTCTCCTTACACCATCCCCCTCGACCAAGGACAACGGTTGGGTAGGATATACCCAGTTACCCCTGTCGAGACGATAGCCGCTCAAGTGAACACTGCTGCCATGCCAGATCAACTAGCTGGGCTGGCATTCGACTTCAGGAACTCAACTCTGTCCGCCGAGTGGAGGGATCGGCAAACGGCCAAGTTTGAAGATCGCCGGGATGTGTTCTCCACCAGTGAAATGGACATGGAGTGTAGCTGAAATGTCCAGCACACCATCCGGCTAAGTTATACCATGCCCTCTGGGAGCGTTCCCATCGCATCACTCCCAGAGATGTGGAGGACGTGAGAAACGTCTTACAAGGAATGGAGACGGTGGGCATTGTGACAGAATCCCGTAGCCCCTATGCATCGCCAATCGTGGTGGTGCAGAAGAAGAATGGGTCGTCCGATTTTGTGCAGACTATCGGACCCTGAACAACCGCACCATGCCTGACCAGTACTCTCTTCAAAGGATTGAAGAAATTCTCAATGCACTGTCGGGAAGCCAGTGGTTCAATGTACTGGACCTGAGATCTTTGTACTACCAGGTACTAATGAGTGCGGAAGACCAAGATAAGACAGATTTTGTATGTCCTCTGGGCTTCTACCAGTTCACCCGCATGCCCCAAGGCATTTGTTGTGCACTGGCAATATTCCAGCGTTTGATGGAAAAGACCATCGTCGACATGAACCCACATGTACCAATTTGGGAGAACATCTGTACCCGTACCCGTTTATCCCTGGGAGTCACAAGTAATAACAGCTTTAAGAAGATACACAATAGCCACTGATTGGATGATCCTTATTTTTGTATTTTCTAGTAAGTGGGCTCACATGTAACTTTACCATATATTCATAATCAATAAGCGATAAGTCCTGCCACACTGTGGTCAAATTCAACACTGATTGACTTTGCAATCTTGTACCTTCAGATACAGGCAGTCCCTTTGCTTATTTAGTCTAAAATTCCTGCTTGTGAAGAACTTCATCTTCCAGTGGAGAAAACCTTAGTCATAATCAAGCACAAGCAATGTGGAAAACTTTTTCATCAGTTAATAATGGTACTGAAATCAAGGATCGGTTCTGGATTTGAATTCGGGGTACCATCAGGATCAAGAACAAACAAGCTGTTTAAAAATAAGGAGAGGATATTTGTGTATCATAAATCCATAATAGCTGTGTATAAGTAGAAGGACTCTGTTACTTTGACCATTTCTGCTTTACTGATCTTGAGACCTTCCAGTTACACACATCTAGTTCACTGCCATGTGTTAATTCAGGGAAAAGGCCTGGCTCAATAAACGGGTGGAAAGTGGGACTTTTTAAAGTTAAGTCCAAAGAGTTATAATTCTTGGTGATTTTTTGAGGTTTATGGCATTCCTTAATTCCTTAGATGTCATATGAACAATATCAAAGTCAACTATAACACATTAATATGTATTACTATACTTTCTTGTAGCTTTTGAAATGCTACATTTTAGTAAATTAACTGGTTCATCACATGGCTTTATATCTTTAATAAAAATGACAAAACATTGTAAAATGCTTCCAAGCATGTGTTCATACTTTCTTTCTCTGAAATGTACTCCTCTTTTCATGTGTTTTTTCATTTCACTCCCCCCTTTATAGATAAGAATTATTTTTGTTTAACATCCACTGTTTCAGATAAATTAGATACTGTATTAGCATAATTTATTTTTGTTTAAAATAGGTGATTCAAATATCTCTCGACTCCTCTTTTGGGCCCCTTTTCCCTCTGATGAATTACCTCCAGGCCTCATCTTTCTTTGCTAGTTTGACACATAAAAGGATAACTGTTTAGGTTTTCTGTTCTCAAGAGGGTTTGGTGTTCTGGATTTTACTATCTATTATTTTTTACTCTCTGTTTAATTTTTCCACTGACATATTTTCTAGCCTCAGAATAATCTAAGGAGAAAAGTGTGCTCCTTTGATCAAATAGCATTTTCGCCTGCTTTTCCTCAATGAGAAAATAAACTGAAAGAGATTAAAGTGTTTAACAGATTACACTGTTATTACATGTTGATCGGCTTTGTTATACACAGATATATTTGCACCCCTCTATTTCAAGACCACTTATTATCCCCTTCATCATCATGGAGTCTTGCAATGCATCGTGGAGCAAGCTGCTTTCCATCTGGCAACAATGGGTTAATACTGTACTGCCGTCAATTTTTTCTTTAAAGAAGAGGAGAACTAAACTTTGGATTTACCTCTTACAAAAAAGAAACAAAAAATTGATCACCACCATCTCCCCTTTTAAACTACTAATTTACTAATTCCCACTATATAGCCCACAAAAAACAACTGTTTCCTGTTCTGTAACCACTTGAAACTAGTGGTCCCACTCACTCAAGTCATATATATATATAAAACCCCCCCTATCCCCCTTCCCCTCATTAAATTAACCCCCCCCATCCCCCTTCCCCTCATTAAATTACCTTTTTACGCTATGGGGCGTGCGCTCTCTTCTCTCTTTTTCTTTTATATATATATATATATATATATATATATATATATATATATATATATATATATATATATATATAACAAAAGAAGGGAGAAAGCGCACAGCCCATAGCGTAAAAATGTACAAACATTTATTGAGAAAAAGGGAAGGGGAGGAAATAGGCTCACTGACAAAGGGAGAATAAAATCAAGCATAAGTGAACATATTGTCACTGCCAAACCTGGAAGTCCTCGATTGAAGTCCAGGCTATACGTCTGCAGTATTGTTGATCTCAGGATCAGCTGTGAACTTACAGTCAGTTGGTGTGAAGAACTGCTATAGTAAACCTCGCGGACTTGGCCTCCGGCAGCTCGAGACAAGATCCGGCCACAATCTGGCTCATCATGATGATACAGAAACAGAAGAAAAAACAGCGCAAAAAAACCATTGTGTAGTATATTAAAAATCAATGTATAGGGTAAAAGGTGAGTGTTGCACGTACATCAATATAAAAATTACACAGCATAACATGTTAGGGACATGTTACCACTCGGCGGGAACAGCAGGACACGGGCAGATGTAACTGGAACGTCCTTCCTCTGGTCGCTGGTATCCAGGATCGGTAAGTACAACTCTACTTGAGAAGCCTTCCTGTACACTGAAGATACTGCAGCCGTCGGTTCAGAAGGGGTGATCTCCTGATCAGTTCCGGGTTAGTCCGCGTGTGCGTGTGACGTCATCAAGTGGCGTCCCTCTGCCGGTCGCGTCTCACCGCGTCTCACCACACTGGGTAGTATGTCGAATGAGCAGAAAGTCCCGAACAAGTCCCGAACAAAGCTGGTGCAATAAATTAAAGCCACAATGGGAATTGAATAAGAAAATAAGGGAACGCGCCCTCTCCTACGCGTTTAGTATCGAAATACTTCTTCAGGGAATAATGGAGGAAGTTCCGGGGCGGTTCATATACTCTCAGCTCTCATGCGATTGGCCACACTGAATGAACTCAACTCCCCCACCTGGAGAGACAAAAGCTCATCCCATAGAGGGTCAAAATCAGAACAGGCAGTCTCTCGCATGGAGATATGAGGGGTTAATTTGTAAACACAACATTACACAATAACAATTAGTTTTAATATCATATTGCGGCAAGCAAAAAACTCTAAAAATAAAGAGACAAAAAATTAGTTACATTTCAAATGCATAGTAAATACACAGAATGCTGCTATCTAATATTAAATGTTTATTTAAAAATTATATGGTCTAAACGCAGACATTTGGATGTATAGAGAGAAGAGATTTGAATGAGTTAAATGCATAAACAATTAAGTTAAAATTTAAAATGTTCACTGGCATTATTTAGATATGATTGGAGATTAAAATAAAGACCAACCGTCAATCTCCTCATTGAGACCTAGTGGGGACAGAGTCTGTAGTTTGTAGATCCACAGACTCTCTTGTTTGGATAATTTTTTATCTCTGTTTTTATCTCTGTCTACGCGTCTCCCTGACTGGACAATTTGGATACCTATGTATGTCAATAGCGAAGGGTCACAATTATGTTTATATTTAAAATGTCTGGACACGCTATGTTGTTCAAACCCTATTCTTATGTTCCTAGCGTGTTCTAAAATTCTAATTCTTAAGAATCTTTTGGTCCGCCCAACATACTGATACCCACAGGGACATTGTAACAGATAAACCACATATGTTGATTTACAGGATATGCAATGTTTAACAATAAACTTTTCTTTGGTAGTGTTTGATTGGAATGTTTTACGATTTGTATTCAGCATTTTGCAGGCTTTGCACTTTCCACAGCAATAGTTACCGTTGGGTTTACAAGGCATCCATGGAATCTCCAAAGATGTATTTATTGTAGACCCAATATCACTTGGTGCCTGGTAATGTTTTAAGGTCTTAGCCCGACGGTAAATGAAGCTGGGTTTTTGGTGGAGGGAGGGAGCCAGAATCAGATCGTTACATAGAATGTTCCAGTTCTTTTTAATTATTTTTTGAATGCTGGTGCTAACTGAACTAAATTCCGTAATAAATGGTACTTTCAATTTGTCATTTGTATCTTCATTAGTTATTCGTTTTTTCTGAACCAATAAAGAGTCCCTCTCCATTCTTTCAACTTTCTCTAGAGAGCTGAGTAGCAGGGCCTTATCATACCCACGTTCAATAAACCTCTCCAAAAGAGAGACCGATTGAGCTTCAAAGTCAGTTTGGAGACTACAATTCCGTTTAATACGCATAAACTGACTCAGGGGTATGTTGTCAATCCATGATCTTTTATGATTGCTGGATGACAATAAAAAGCTGTTCGTGTCCACTTTTTTGAAAAAAGTTTTGGTGTTAATGTTTTCACCAATTCTAGATACCAAACTGAGATCTAAAAAGTCTATCTGATTCAAGTTAGTCTCGGATGTAAATTTCAAATTGAAATCATTATTGTTCAGATAGACCTTAAAGAGCTCCAGAGTATTATCATCACCCTCCCAGATACACAGGACATCATCGATATATCTCTGCCATACAATAACCCTATCCGCAAATGGGTTATTATGCCATATAAAGTTATCTTCCCATACCCCCATGTATATGTTTGCATAACTGGGGGCAAAACGCGTCCCCATGGCTGTGCCACACAACTGTATGTAGAACTGATTCATAAATAGAAAATAGTTGTGTGACAAAATAAAAGTAATGGCATCGATAATAAAATCACAATTTAGTGGGTGGAGTTCTATATCTTTTACTAATGTCTCCTTAATTGCCCCAATCCCTTTATCATGGGGAATACATGTATAAAGGGATTGAACATCGAATGTTGCCCATCTATAACCATCTTGCCATTTTATTGTTTTGACCAAATTCAAAACGGGTGTGGTATCTTTAATATATGATGGTAGTATTTTCACACATTTTTGTAGAAAAAAATCTACATTCTGCGACAAATTCGACGTTAATGATCCAATTCCGGAGATTATAGGTCTACCCGGTGGATCGATTGATGTCTTGTGAATTTTAGGAAGATGATAATATACCGGTATGGTGGGAAATAAAACATTTAGAAATTGATATTCTGATTTAGTTAACACTGTGGACACAACAGCCTCATCAAGGAGGCCCTGCAGCTCTGAAACAAAGCGTTTAGTTGGATCCTGACTGAGTTTACCATAATTAACTGGATCGTTCAGTATACGCATCGCCTCAATTTCGTAACTTTCACGGTCTTGGAGAACTACTCCTCCACCTTTATCTGCCTGTCTTATGATCAGATCTTTCCTGTCCTGAAGTCCTTTTAAAGCTAAGTGTTCTTCATAGCTAAGATTGTGTGGTATATCTGATGGTTTAAAATTCTTAACCAGTGATGTGAACTCATTGTTCACTACATTAAAAAACGAATCTATAAAACTCCCTTTACTTTGGGCTGGATAAAACCTCGATGGTGGTTTAAAATCACTATGTTGGCATAACGTCAAAATTGGATCCTCATCAACGGGGTCTGGATTTGAAGCTAAATTGCTTGGATCAGTTCCTATTTCTCTTTTAAGGAAATGTCTCTTAAGTGTCAGGTTCCTAGTGAACCTGTGCAAATCAGAAAACAGCTGAAACCCATTGGGACCACTTGATTGAGAAAATGTAAGACCTTTACTGAGAACCAACTTTTGACATAAAGTTAAATCTATTTTAGATAAATTAAAAATGCCTTTAAAAGATTTGTTGTTGTTTAATTTGATTCCCTTCTTTGTTTTGGTCTTACACCCTCCTCTTGTTCCTCTTCTGGTGAATGGTGTCTTTTTTGTGACCTGGGAGTCTCTAAAATCTTCTTCTCTTTCTCTCTGACTGTACTCCCTTTTTCCTTTGGGCCCAAGTACCTTTGCTTGAGTTCCTCCAGAAAAAGGGATTTTTTAGGAGATTGCTGCTCAGAGTCCTTCCTAGGGGGTGTACTCACCCTCCGATGTTCATACTGTTTCTCTTTCTGGTGTATATCTTTACTATGTGTTTCCTTATATGTGTACTCTGATCTGTTGTTCGAGCTATCTCTCCTTTTATTATAACTCTTATAATGTCTGTCTTGTGTTTTTTTAGGAAAACTTTTATATGGTTTACGATTATCTTTAGGCTGTTCTTTATGGACCCTTTCTCCCTCAAAATGAAGGCTATTATCCCTTTTTTTCTTTTGGTGATGAACACCATGATATTTATTAGGGGGATTTTGGCCATTAGAGACACTGCCCTTCTCTCTTTCGGATCTATTCCAATCCTTTTGTCGACTATTATCATAGTCGTGTTTATCACGATAATTTTTTTTTTGCTTATTAAGCATGATTTCCTCCGTTGTTGACTCTAATGTCATTTTAAGTTCGCATTCCAGTTTGGAACAGTCAGTGTGTAAAACTAAAGGTTCCAAAATTAGGATCTTTTTACCTATTTCTTTTTCTAGGGCAGCAATTGATCTACTGCGTTCAAAGATGATCAACCTCATTAGTTCTCTTGAACATTCCTCCTGAATTCTATCCCATTCTTTCATGAAATGAATATTATCTCTTCCAAAAGTGGGGTTCTTTTGGAAACGTAACCCACGGGGTACTCTCCCGCAATCCAAATATCTTTGTATGGTGTTACGTTCTAACCACTGTTTGGTCTCAGTCAATAATAAATTTTCTAATTGTTTAAAATGGGTTTCAGCAGGATTGTCAGTTAAAAAATCATCCTCAAATACATTAATCTCGTCTCTAAACATAGAATCAAATAATGCTGCCCTTTTTTCCCTACAGCTTGATAGTGACCAAGCCATAGTGATGGTGTGCAAAAATTAAATCACAAAATGAAATAATAAGTGAATTATAACAATAATGTAGAAATTGTGAATTATACACAATAAAGTGAATTATACACAAACAAACCACTATGTGCAGCAAAGGTGAGCAAGCAAAGACAAAGTGATACAGAAATATATTGCGCTCATAAGTGATAAGTGATACTGTGACCTAGATTAAAAAACATAATCTGATTGGAAGGAGGTTTTATGCCGCTGTTCTTATAGGATGGCTCAGAACACCAGGCTAATAAAGAAACAGAAGAAAAAACAGCGCAAAAAAACCATAGTGTAGTATATTAAAAATCAATTTATAGGGTAAAAGGTGAGTGTTGCACGTACATCAATATAAAAATTACACAGCATAACATGTTAGGGACATGTTACCACTCGGCGGGAACAGCAGGACACGGGCAGATGTAACTGGAACGTCCTTCCTCTGGTCGCTGGTATCCAGGATCGGTAAGTACAACTCTACTTGAGAAGCCTTCCTGTACACTGAAGATACTGCAGCCGTCGGTTCAGAAGGGGTGATCTCCTGATCAGTTCCGGGTTAGTCCGCGTGTGCGTGTGACGTCATCAAGTGGCGTCCCTCTGCCGGTCGCGTCTCACCGCGTCTCACCACACTGGGTAGTATGTCGAGTGAGCAGAAAGTCCTGAACAAGTCCCGAACAAAGCTGGTGCAATAAATTAAAGCCACAATGGGAATTGAATAAGAAAATAAGGGAACGCGCCCTCTCCTACGCGTTTCGTATCGAAATACTTCTTCAGGGGCTAATGGAGGAAGTTCCAGGGCGGTTCATATACTCTTAGATATGGTCTAGACTCAGACATTGTCCAGTCAGGGAGACGCGGTGGAGACAGAGATAAAAAATTATCCAAACAAGAGAGTCTGTGGATCTACAAACTACAGACTCTGTCCCCACTAGGTCTCAATGAGGAGATTGACGTTTGGTCTTTATTTTAATCTCCAATCATATCTAAATAGTGCCAGTGAACATTTTAAATTTTAACTTAATTGTTTATGCATTTAACTCATTCAAATCTCTTCTCTCTATACATCCAAATGTCTGAGTCTAGACCATATCATTTTTAAATAAACATTTAATATTAGATAGCAGCATTCTGTGTATTTACTATGCATTTGAAATGTAACTAATTTTTTGTCTCTTTATTTTTAGAGTTTTTTGCTTGCCGCAATATGATATTAAAACTAATTGTTATTGTGTAATGTTGTGTTTACAAATTAACCCCTCATATCTCCATGCGAGAGACTGCCTGTTCTGATTTTGACCCTCTATGGGATGAGCTTTTGTCTCTCCTGGTGGGGGGAGTTGAGTTCATTCAGTGTGGCCAATCGCATGAGAGCTGAGAGTATATGAACCACCCCGGAACTTCCTCCATTATTCCCTGAAGAAGTATTTCGATACGAAACGCGTAGGAGAGGGCACGTTCCCTTATTTTCTTATTCAATTCCCATTGTGGCTTCAATTTATTGCACCAGCTTTGTTCGGGACTTGTTCGGGACTTTCTGCTCACTCGACATACTACCCAGTGTGGTGAGACGCGGTGAGACGCGACCGGCAGAGGGACGCCACTTGATGACGTCACACGCACACGCGGACTAACCCGGAACTGATCAGGAGATCACCCCTTCTGAACCGACGGCTGCAGTATCTTCAGTGTACAGGAAGGCTTCTCAAGTAGAGTTGTACTTACCGATCCTGGATACCAGCGACCAGAGGAAGGACGTTCCAGTTACATCTGCCCGTGTCCTGCTGTTCCCACCGAGTGGTAACATGTCCCTAACATGTTATGCTGTGTAATTTTTATATTGATGTACGTGCAACACTCACCTTTTACCCTATAAATTGATTTTTAATATACTACACTATGGTTTTTTTGCGCTGTTTCTTCTTCTGTTTCTGTATTACCCTGGTGTGCTGAGCCATCCTATAAGAACAGCGGCATAAAACCTCCTTCCAATCAGGTTATGTTTTTTAATCTAGGTCACAGTATCACTTATCACTTATGAGCGCAATATATTTCTGTATCACTTCATCATGATGATGTCATGATGCTGCATGTGTTCCTGGCGCGTTTTGTCACTCTTCGGCGACTTTTTCAAAGGAGTATGAATGTCTGGTCGCACTAGTGGTGATTTATACCATACGTGTTGCCAGGCAACCCGAGCAATCATATGACTTAATAGCCTACTCAAATTGATAAAAAAAACTAAATATAAATTCTTGTAAAGAATACCTCCTACAAATTGTTAAAATACAATATTAATTAAAGAAAAATAAATAAACAGTTTTCCATATAGTGTTGAGGACAGTACTTGGTTCACCTGACCCTTGAGATATACTGTATATATTTAGGATAATGTTTGATGTTCCTAGTCTGTGTTATATTTGTTTTCCTAACATCTCCAGAGATAAGATTTAATATACATATTTATATATATTGTGGTATGCGTCATGGGTACACTTATCATTGGCCCACAATGTAGTAATATTTCAGATATACAATCTCCCTTGTGTTTATTAAACTATTTTGATCTTCACAAATAAGAGATTTATATGTTATTTTGTTAAACACCCCAATTCACTAAATAAAAACAGTAGCCAACAAATTTAATTAATAAAAGCACTAACCAGCTCAACAAGGAATTAATTAAACCAGTAACCAATCAAAGCAATTCATTAATAAAACAACAAGAATTAATTCATTGCTTTTGGGTCCAGGGTGGGTGGTTAGGCCTCCCGGGTGGGTAGCGGGGCAGGGTGGGTTAACCCATTAATTATTGTAGCGGTTATTAACCGCTAAGGTGATTAAGGGTTTAGGGGACATTAGATTATATTTGCTATATATTTTTCTGGCAATGAAGGACAGGGACCTTGCAGTATGCTGACAAGGATGCCTTCCTATTGCAGGGGTAAGTAGAACTGTATTTATTTACTTGATTTATGTATGCTGGCTAATGTTGTGTTTAAAAAAATCTATATCTGGATATAGAACGCATACAAGGTAATGCTATGGTGGTATAGAACCTCTATAACATGTCAAAATACAGACCAGGATACTCACCATGTGCCCAAAGTGGAAAGAGAGCCACTTCATCCACATGTTGTGGTCCCATGTTGCTGAGCTTTGGGCCCAGCTTCAAAGTTGGATCCAGGGAATTCTGGTCAAAGAGATACCATTGGGTCTGTGGTTATTTCTCTTGAATAGACCCATTGTGGGTCTCTCGAGGGCAGAAAATAAACTGATAACTCAAATAGCCATCGCCACCAGGTGTATAATTGCTGAGGTATGGATCCAGAATAAAATTCCTTCCATATCAATTATAAAAGACAAAATATGGTTTATGTACCAAATGGAGAAGTTGACTAGTCTTATCAATGATACTTGTGTTAATTTCTAGAAAACTTGGAATCCATGGTTGTTATCTGTAGATAATTCAGGCATACATTCGGTAACAGTAATGTTGTAATTTAATCTATGCCCATGTTACTCAACGTAAGGCAAATGTGGTGGCTGTAGGAGTTCTGGCGGACCTGTATGTTAAATATGATGAATAAGGATGTTCCGTATCAAACCCCTCCCCCCTCATTATTTTATTTGTGTTGGTCTCCCTCCCCTCCCCAACCCTCCCACTTTGGGCTTCTTTACATGTTGGCTGGTCCCCTGCATGTCCATAACAAACACTAGCATATCTTTGCAAATAACCTCTTGGAGCCTGATTCTGGGTCCAAGCCACTGCATGTAGTAGACACTTCCTGGCCCTTATTTGAGCAATATGTGAAGAAAAGGATAGCCTCCGGCAATGCATTAACATTTTTTTTTGTTGTTTTTTGTTTGGCATGAGTGCTGATGCTTCGTAAGTTTTTTTTTTTTTTTAAAGGAACTAGAGCTGAAATGTTCAGATGATGTATATTTTAAGTTGGTTTAGGTCTCCTCATTATTGAGGCATCCTACCCCATCTGGTCGGGACCCATGTATGAGCGAGTTTATTTTTTTACGATTATTCACTTTGCTCTATGACTAATATATTGTGTCTTTAGGCTATGTGGTAGCCTCTTAGCTCATCCGCTCCCCTACTGTAGGACACATAGCTGCCGCTTCCTCTCTAGGGCAGTCTTATGAACGGTGAGGAGCACAGGTGTGGGTTTCCCCAGCTTGAACTGAGGGTGTATTTTATGTAGCAGCCAGGATATTTTACAGACCCACTTGTTTTCCCCAAAGTTCACAGGTGTCAGTATCAGACAAATGTTAGGACCTGGTGCAGGCTATGACCTCTGGGTGGGGGTTGTCGATCTGTGGTTTCTTGCCAGGGTAGCTCCCCATGTCTGTGGGGGGTGGGCTCACCCGTCATGTACTCACTAACCTAATCCCCAGATTACTGTCTCTTGCAGAGGCAGGTCTCTAGCCGAGTGGCTGGCCCTCCCATGTGGTCTTGATTTTTGTGCTCTCTCCATTCAACACCTTCTCCTGGGGTGCATACGATACTCACTGTCTGCCACCTCTCAGCTTTTGCGCTCCATGCCTGAAACTGATGCCTCTTCCGGAAGCCAAGTAGGCCTGGTACCTCAGGTGCAAGTCTGAGCCATTTTGTTAGCCGTGATTTTTTGTGGGGTTAATATATTGGAGGAAAGGAATTGTGCTCTTTCTGTACTTCTTCTTGGCAGTGATGGAGCGGCTAGGGTTCTCCACAAATGCCATCCTACTAAAAACGTGTTTATTGTTGGGAGTTTCAGAATGTTTCCAAGCTTCTGCTGCTAGCTAGCTGCTGTCAGAATACGATGCATACACATCTTTTCAATGTGGTGATATTTCCCAGGTACAGGTTTATCCAGTTTATGTCCATGGATCAAGAAGTAGTTTTGTACTTTTGATGCTTTTGAAGTGAAACTTCTTTGATGGCATCTTCCTACATTCTCATAGGACTAAAACTAATTAATGGAGATGAAAATGTGTCACGATCAGGCGCGTGCACGATCGCACGAGCGGTCCCCCGCTGGCTCAAAATTCTCACAGCACTAAAAGTCCTTGATGGAGACAGAAAAGCCATCAGACGCGTGTACGAGCTCGCACCCCCACTGGCTCAAAATTCACACAGCACTCAAAGTCGTTGATGCAGACGAAAATGTAATCAGACAAGCAAACAGTACTTTTATAAGCAAACCTGCTACAGTCTGAGTACTTTTATAAGCATACCTGCCACAGTACCGTATATTTAGAAGCAAACCTGAAACAGTACCATTACTTTTAAATCCAAACCTGACACAGTGCCAGTACTTTTATATCCAAACCTGTGAAAATCCTACTCCTTTCCGAGAGTTGGTTGGACAATAACGAACAAGTGACTATTCCTAACTTTGTGTGGTTCACTTTAAGCGTCAAAATGTTAGAGCCAGTGGAGTTGCAGTGTACCATAACAAGCATAACGATGCACACATTATTACGCCTCATTTACACATCATCCACATCAGACTACTGAATTACCAGTCAGTGTTAGACCGGTTGGAGAAATATGCGCGGCAGAGTGCATGTTACCCAACGGCCAACTTATCCTCACCACTATCATATACTTTTCTAAAAACAAACAAATCATCGACTTCATCCATTTCATTCTGCATTCAAGATGCAGCCTTATTGAAAAAAGATTATCATAAAATACCCATAATTTTAAGCGGCGAGTTTAACATAAACTTTGACTGAAGTTGCACTGCTGCTCATTACATTCATGCAAGAAACATTAAATTTAACTCTCAACACCAATCCAGCCATTCCAACTACAAGATCAGGTTCGACCATTGATGCAGTCTATCAATGGCATTTAGATACTTTACAATCATATATATATATATGTATATATATATATATATATATATATATATATATATATATATAGATATATCTATAGATATATATATATATATATATATATATATATATATATACAGTGTATATATATATATATATATATATATATATATATATATATATATATCTTACTTTAGTTATCATAAATCAATTGTATCATTATTCCAACTGATACTATGGAAATTTCTGCAGAAAAATAAATGATAGTCTCAAAAGCCTTTCGTTCAATCAAAAACATCAAAATCAAAATACAATTTCAGTGACAAGACACAAAGAAGTTTCACTTAGAATGCGCGTGCTCGGCACACACTTCGTCTTTTTTTTTAAAAACAGAATTGTAACGACAGTTGAAAAGAAAAAGCCTTTTGACTCTTGGAGGTAAACTTGAATATAGCAAGTGTTTCTAACACAGATCATAGGTTTTTTTTTAAATGTTTATAAGCTATTATTATTTCTGTAATAACCAAATGCTTTGGAATGTTTTTATAACTTCATCTAATTTCGTTTGGTTGACAAACTGTCGCATCTATTAAAATGTAGACATTATTTTTGTTTTGTTCTTTGTGATGTCATCTTTATTCAAACAGATAAACATGAATTATGTGATGAGCTTGAATGTTAGAGGGCCTCAAAGAAAGAAAAACATAATAATTTGTCACAAGAGACGAATAAGTAAATTTTATACTTAATAAATTAGTAAATCTTACTGAAATGGCCAGTTATAATTAGTTGTGTATTAATTTTATTATTTTTGGCCCTCTACATGGGAATGTCCTATATGTGAAATGATTCAGATTTTAGAATTCATAGTACATTGTTTAACTTTTGTACTAACCAAAATATATCAAGGTAATGGGTAATAAACGTGTTACTTAAATAGCTAGTCTTCAGTTTCCTTTGCAATATTGTTTTCTGTCTAGAAAATTAATTGACTTATTTAATTCATTAGAGCATGCTGAGTCAGCTACAAAAGGCATCTAATTAGTTTCCTGTGCCTCTGGTTATAAATAGCACCCAGTCGCAATCATCAATGCCAATCTTGTTCCCTTTTTCATGACCTGAACGATTTCCTTTGAAGCACATTTACCTTATCTCAGAACCCAAGCCATTTATCATGAAGAAATATGGCTTCTTTAATCAACTTTGCCTGTTAGCTTTTTTGGTCTTGTTACGAGGAGTTAGGCATTGTCGCTCTGTGTTTTCAGCAAAACCCAGTTGCGTAACTGCATTTTTGGCCCCCTGCAAAAAATATTAATGGTCCTCCTAATTTAAAAATAATTTATGTCAGCGGCCTTGCTCTCACCTCCCCTCACACACCAGCTTGCTCTCCCCTTAAAGTTGTTTGTGCACTAAAATCTATTTAATGGATTTATACAATTATATTAATCGATATTAATGTTGTATAAATTACCCTTACTCTCCTAAATAACAAATGATATGTATCTCCTATGCAAAAATTTGCACAACTATAAATGTCTTATTTAAAATAAAACAATGTACATTTATACATCTTTAAAATTCCTAATGGAAACAATCTATGCAGCAGAGACACCATTATTAATACAACATTTAGTTTATCTTTTTCTATTATATAAAAACATTAAATGAATTACAGAAGTTAATTCAAAGTAACATTTTGGTTTACCCCTGTGCATGTGTAAAATTCGGAAATGCAGTTGTGCATCCCTTGCTCACCCATAAAAATGTATCCTTGGGGTTCTCAGTCACTTGAAAAAATATATATATTGAATAAAAGCAAGTGTGCAGTTAACTGCTCATTTTAGATTTTCCAAAGAAAAGTAGATTATTATTTTTTTTGTCAATCATCGGCTTTCAGTGTTTTTATACTGTATACTGTCTGCAGCTTAAAATATAATGTATTGCATTTAAAGTACTCAAAATGAAACATTGTGTTTAACAGGAAGTGGCCCAGTCAAGCAGAAAACTGTGTTGGGAAAAACTAATGTGTAACATATTATATCTGGGAACAGAAAAGTTCATCCAAGCAGAGTGGTACAGTTTATCCTTTTATGCTGAAAACACTAAAGAAAACCAAAAAAAAAAAATGAGTTCTGGCAGAAATTTAATGAAAACTCAAAATTACTTTTCTTTTAAAATGGGGAGTCCAGGAATTAGTTTTGTTGTCAACATTCACACCTGCTTGTTTTTGTATATTTTATTGCCAATGCAACTCTAAATGGATCTGAAGGCTGCTGTCCAAAGTTGGCAGCTACAGTAGATGCATGTAGCTATCTGTAGCAGGTGTTGTTTTGGAATGTAGGAAGCTGAATAATAATTTAGCATGGTGAAATTATGGCATTTGAAGTTTAGTTCTGCACCCTTAGAAATACATCTACTTTAGTTTTTGCAGCATACTCGAGGGTTGCAGTACTGTGCAGTTTATATTAATGTTATGCAACATATTGTTGATTATCTATTCAGTATTTTGGTGTTTTAGTTGGATACATAGGGGGTATTTTAGTAGCTCAGATTTGTGCCTATCCATGTGAAAAGAGCCCTTTCCAATCAGATTGCCATGCTTTGCTATTCTTTAAGTGGGATCAGAATCCGGCTTCACGTGGGAGGTGGATCGGGCCTCCTCCTGATGCTGGAGGAGTAGGATATGAAATGCTGGCTACAGTTTTAAAAGTAAACAATTCATTGAAAAGACATTCTGCATCTGCAAATAGCACATAGTAGTACCCTACAACATACAAACAACGATACTCACAGGATCATTACAGGGTATCTTCGAGTCCCCATATAGCACCTCATAGTTGCTGTACCCCACCCCTACCCACCATGGGAGGTCATTGTCCCTGTCCAAGTGGGGCCAAGAGACTATCCCTGCTCTTCCTGCTCATCGCTCAGCCATAGCAGTAGGAGCGTGTTAGCTTTGCCAGCGTCCCTCTACAAAATATAAAGTACTTATAATACTACTGTATATTATATATAATTTTACATAAACACCCGCACAGCACACAATTATTAGAGTACTGTACTGTAGTGCAGACGATTATTCTAAAACAAATCTGGGGCAATCACCAACAAGACCCAGGTACATGCTGGGTACATGCTGCAACATTTCAGTGACATTTCTGCAGACAGACTAATGGCCCATCGGATTAACAGCGGGGGTCCCTGGCAGTCCCATTCAGTTTGAATGGGACTGCCAGGGACCCCTGCTGTGTTAATCCGATTGGCCATTAGTCTCTGCAGAAATGTCACTGAAATGTTGCAGCATGTACCTGGGTCTTGTTGGTGATAGCCCCAGATTTTCCAAGGCAAGTTTAAGGCATGTTTTAGAATATTCCTTGATAAAGCACATTTTGTGTGAAACGGGTAGGAGGGTTCACACCTCCCTTTTTGTTATGCTGGTTGGGCAATAAATTTTTAATTTTTTTACACCTCCTGTCTCCCATTATTTTGGGCAGTGTGCTGCTCTATGCATTTTTTTGCATTTTTCTCTGCTGTACTGATCATTACCTGCAGCTGGACACGCCTTCAAGGAACTTCATTTGGCTTAAGGAGTGGATAAGATTTAAAAAAGATTCCTTGATTGATGACAAGATTCACATTACTACAAACTTTGGTGAGTTTTCTTTGGACTTTACAAGATCTATTACTGTCTCCAATGAGGTGCGGCGAAGTGAGATCGTCATTTTTTCTGTTACCTTCAGGAGACCTGATTAAGTTGATATTATTACCCCTCACCTGGTAGTATACCCACTCCAAATAAGGAAAGCCATTGTTCCATGATATTTGTGATGGATAAATACTGAATATATTCCTGGCACTATTAGAGCACCCATTGCTCTACACATTCTGGAATGTTATAATGCTGCAGTGCGCAAACTGGGGGGGCACAACCCCCAGGGGGGGGCACGAGACTGAGTGTGGGGGGGGCGCGAGGTTTACAGAGGCCCCACGCGGTTCCAGAAGGCACTTAAATTATGTGCCGGGGGAGCTGCAGGGCCTCTGTAAACCTAACTTACCTTGGCTCCAGCGGCTTCTCACATGCGTCACCATGGCAACGCGGCATCAAATTACACCGTTAGGTCATGTGACGTCACATTGCTATGGCAACATGACGTCATGATGCCGAAGCGGGGATGAGGGGTGGCACAGAGGTAAGGGGACCGCCGGCAGGGGGGGCGCAGGGAAAAAAGTTTTCGTCCCATGTTATAATGTATCAATTTTCTGATGCAATTTCTTGTTTTATACAAAATGTACCCACTTTGAACTCCCCCTTGTAATCAACATACAGTACAATATAAATAATTTGTATGGTAAACCTGTTACCTGTTCCGGTGCTCAGAAGAAGATAGAGTGCTGAGATGCAGCTATAAGTTCTATAGGAACATATGTAGCCACCCGTCTCTCAACTCATAGTCTCAACTGTGAGGGGGAAAGGGGATGTGCAGCGCAGAAAGCCCGTATGAAGCTCTAAACAACTGGCTTGGAAATAAGCACCAATCACGTTGTATACGCACTCACGGTTCAGTAGTACTCTGAATGGTAACAAACTGCTCCTGCCTTGGTGGAAAGGTGGTGATCCGTGAGTGGCTCCGCAGTACTGGCATGTGGTGTATGTCCGACGGGACTGTGTCCAAAGCAGCACGGTCAGCAAACCGGCATGCTCCCTTGTAAGTGATAGAGCGAATATCCAGGATGTGGGAGACGGTGCACCACAGAGAAACGAGCAAGAGCTGGACAGTTGACCATTGAAAAAATGTATTGGTAAACCAGTATCAACACGTTTCACTCCGAAGCGCTTTGTCAAAGAGCTTCGGCGTGAAACGCGTTGATGCTGTTTTACCAATACAATTTTTCAATGGTCAACTTTCCAGCTCTTGCTCGTTTCTCGGTGGTGCACCGGTCTCCCACATCCTGGATATTCGCTACCTTACAATATACTCCATATTTATCCACCCTTCTCACACAGCAAACTCCCCCTCTTTTGTTCATCATAAACCAAATTTAGTACTAATACACAGTACACACTTAATACACTTAGCTCCCAAAAATAAAGATTATTACAGAGGATTATATCACCAAAATATATATATGACATATATAATTGTATACTATAACTGTAGGATAGCTAGCCCCACAAAATATAAAGTCGTTTTCAGATTCCAGATTCCAGATAGTAGATCAGCCTAACTGCAGGGTCACCAAGGATTGGTAGAGTACATGCAGGTTTTCCAAGGAGTGCCCATGGGAAAATGTTTCAGTACTTTCTCGTTTCAGAGGCCGCAGCTTAAAAGAAAATTTAATACACACTCTCCAGCATATTGTAAATACTATTATATCAAGCAGCAACACAGTCAACTCTCTTCACCCTCTGCACATCCCAACGCATGTTCATTTTTTACAAAATTGAGGGGAATAGTCAGAGGTAAAGAGTCCTATTTAATAGAGTACCCATTGAATGCCTTAATTCCCAAAATACTGATCTATACAAAAAGCATGCTTAACATTACTGTAGCTTAACTGGACAATGGCACTGACACTGAACCTACTGAGGACATTTACCAAACAAAGGAACAAGGAAGGCCATGCAGGATTTGTAGAGCCATTTGTTGAGGATGAGCAGGGGATGGGTCTTTGGTGCTCTGAATGCGGCAGTGGTTGCTGCGGTGGCTGCTGCAACCTCTGCCATGCTGTTCTATTTCCATTTTGGGTGTGTTATTGTATGCAGCATATGTGCTGGCTTCATTGACAGAGATATTCAGTGTGCCATCTGCCAGACACAAACTGAATAGCAATTATAAAAATAAACCTCACAAATAATTCTGTTGGTTGTCAGCTGTCGGACTATGGTCAACAAAATGTTTCCACAGGGTTAAATCTTGGGCCTTGTCATGGTATTGAAGACAGTAAGTTTTTTCTGCATCTGTAGGTTACTGTAGGTGTAGAGATTGAAATGTTTATGGAGTAGAAATGTCCTAACTTTTCTAACGTGAGAGCAGTGTTGGGTTTACAGTCCCCTCCACTTTATTATATTTAATAAGGTGCAGATTCCGAAAAAGGCAAAAAGAGAGTGTAGTTCTGCACACCAATATAATACAAATAAACAGCAGTATGATACTTGCATTTGGTACCGGTGCACCTGGCTCAGGGAAAAACCTATCTGGAGAAATCCTGTATACTGAAACAAGAAGGTGATCCAGGGCACTGCGGATTTGAACAAAAATAATTTATTCTGTAATAGCACGACGTTTCGGCCTGTACAAAGGCCTTTATCAAGTGACTGGCATGTTATTCAAAGAGAAATGTCCAATATAAATAGTCCTCAAAATTATTGAAACCAAACAAATACCCCCCAACACTAATTACCTAACGTGAGTCCAATGAAAAAAGTCCCATCCTCCTCCGCATTGTGCTTGGAACGCATATGCGTTCCAGTGTCTGGTGACATCATCGTTTCCTCCCTTCAATGATCCTGATTGGTTCCTGAAGCCTTGCGAGACGATGGTCCCTGTCAGCGTCATCATAGGCGGTCCCTGTCGGCTCCGGTCCTGGTGACATCATCATCACGTTGCCCTTGTCCAGACATCTCGCGGGATCTGCTCCTTGATGTTTTCTTTTGCCCGATCGGGATCCTGGTCCTTCTATGCAACCCATCCTGGTGCATACATATAGGGAAGAACATCATTGCGCCATCTCCAGGCTCCATGGTGGGGATCATGTGGGGGGGATTTATGTCACTGCATGCTAGTCCCAAGAGTGGTAAAGGCATATGGGAGAGAGATAGAGAGAAATTAGAGAACTCATAAAGGGTTATATATAAGACTATGTGAAAGTCCAGTAAGGAATTATTAATAAAAATAGATTTAAAAACATAAGCATAGTGATGGAAGAGCAGATATTCAATAAATGCTATACCAACCTATCTTTAAGTAAGGAAGTTTTTTCCTTACCTAAAGATAGGTTGGTAAAGCATCTCTCTCTGATTTCTCTCTAACTATCAGGAACCAATCAGGATCATTGAAGGGAGGAAACGATGAACTCACCAGACACGAACTCATATGCGTTCCAAGCGCAATTTTTTTTACACAATGGGATTCAAAATAGATGTTTTAGGCCTAGTCAATAATACATTTTTTATATGCACATTTAGCTCTATGGGCCTCATTCAGATAAGGTTCATAAAAAAAATCACCGGACCATTTAAATCACCCTTTTTATGAGCGTTGCTATCACAGTATTCAGAAAGCCTTCATTACCTGTCATAGCAAAATTCACAAAACGGGTGATAAGCCGATGATCTGATGAACGACCCTCTGAAAAGGCCTTACCCGGCGAGTTGTATCTGCTGCAGAGAGAGCTGCTCTGAGAGAGCCGTCTCTCCTTGTGGAAATATCGCCCGAAATTTATGTGTATAAATTTTAATTTTGTTAATAGTTTAGATGAGCAGGGGGTCTCCTGAGCTGAACCGCATTGGTTTCAGCCTCAGGGACCCCGTACTTCCCGAGATACAGGCCCCGTTATGGGGTGCCGGTATCTCCTATGCATTTTATTCCCATGGTCATGTGACGCGGACATTTAAATGCATAGAAGACACTGGCCCCCTATAACGGGGCCTGTATCTCGGGAAGTAGGGGGTCCCTGAGGCTATCCGCTATGGTAATGAAGTTTACTGTAAATGCATTTTTATTGCACAGGATTCATGCCAGGGGTCTCTGGTGCTAATATTAATGGATATCAGCTCCAGAGATTCCCGGCATCAATCCTATGCAGGAAAAATGCATTTTTTTTCTAAGTCCCATCTTGCCGCTTCTCTGCAGGTTTCCAACACCTTTAAGCCAACTTTTTCTGGCGTGAGAATTTTGTGATTAAATCACCATTCTAGAGCGGTGATAGGCATTCAAAGCCAAATCACTGCTACTAGAATTGCACGAGTTTATGAACATGCCGAAAAGTGGTGATAAGTGGCTTATCACCGCTGCCTCTGTGATTTTTTTTAGGACCAACTTTTTGAGCGATTCAGCCTTTTATCACCCACTTGTCACCGCTTACTGAATATCAGTAGGCATTTTGGGTGATAAGTGCTTGATAAGTGGCTTATGAACGCTTTCTGAGTGAGGCCCTATGAGTTTGTCCTTTTTGCTTAAAACAATTGAAATGCATTACAAACAAAAAACACATATTAAGGGTAGTCTAACAATAGGTCAAAATGTAGGAAGTAGCCAGTAAGGGGTCACTGACTTGCAGTTGCAGGTCAGTGAATATTGCAGTGACTTCTGTTTACGCCCACTTTGATATCAGTACTACAGATTTTTAGATACTTTCTTATGCTGTCATGTAATTAATTATTATTATTTCATCTATTGGGTCAACCGTGTAAGTAACCATTTACATTACGAGCACAGAGAAAAAAAAAAAAAAAACCTGTGGAGAACACATACTATGGATGAATACAAGCAAAAGGAATGTACAGTATATACTATTTATATTATATAGCAGCAATATTTGAACATAAAAAAAATAAAAAAATGTATGTTTCCTGCCTCTGTAGGCCTTGAAGAAAGAATGTTCCTGTTCACACAGGTACACTTATACATAGTATTTGCTAAACAGTCAGGCTACAACAATACAATACTTTTACGCACAGGATGCAAGAGAGCAGTTCAGAATGTCAAGGGCTGAGCACAGTTAGCAAAAAAGTTTCCTTGGAAAACCTGCAATCTCTTTAAATCAGCATCCTGGAAAAGGAAACTCATATCTGCAGTAGGAAGGAATCTCCCATCCTGAGGAACAAATATGGTGATGCTGTAACTACATTTTAATTGTATGGGGATAACTTTTCACTTACAAAGCGTGATTTGGGGTTGATGGATATTAAGTAATTAGGAGTCAATCAATAAAAAGAAACAAATAGCGGTTCACCACAGTCATGTTTGGGAAGTAAGGAGGTAAACATATTGCATTGATGCATTATTTTAACTCTGTGACATGCGTGAGCAGTTTTTTTTTTACTAACTGACAGAGGGCCAGCATTTCAATCAATGCAACTTTTATTGTTGTTGGTTTTTGTTTAATAATTTTTTTACATTTTGAGCTCATTCGCCACGATGGTCAGTGACGTGTATCTTACGTGTTTAAAGTTCAAATAACAAGAAAGACATCAAGAGGAAGTACTTTTGGGATATTTCTTCAAGGCACGGTCATAACAAATGAGTCTTCTCAATCAGCCCCCATAGAGGATAAAACCTTAAATATCTGTGTTGGTTTCCTCTTGTGATTATTTTCATCTCTTGTCTAAAGTTCAAACTTTTTTGATCAATTTCATGGGGGCGCATAATGTGTAAAAGTATGTTAAGTATGTCAAGTAAAAGATGTTAAATAGAAATTGACAAAGTAATAAATTGCAACCTACAGTATTTCTCTATGCATCTATGTTTCTGGCAAAAAGATATGAAGAAAACAATTGTTTATTAAAAAATAATTCAGTAAAACAAGTATTATATCCGCAGGAAGCAATAGTATGTGGAATATTGGTTTAGGCAGCAGTTAATCTTTCTTCATTAAAGTTGTTGTTGATGTAACCTTTTATGGTGTGTAACGGAGTTTCCCTGGCCCAATCTCATATTGACCCCCTTCTGTGGAAACTGCTCCATGTTACATGAGGTGTAGTGTGGTGCACCTGCTGGTTTACAGAATCCCTGAGTCTCCCGCGATGGTATGGGGGATGGCATCAGGACTGGCTTGTGAGGTATAGCTGAGATTTCATTCTCACTCATGGTACAGCGCCCCCATCTCTTCCAAACCCCCAGCATATTAGGGAGGAGTCTCTGAAATAGAACCACTTTGTGCACCTTCTTCCCAAATGACTCCACAATCAGGACAGAAGTGATCTTTATCTTTGGCATCCTTTATCTTGGGCTTCCTAAGCAGAGTACACCCCTACATCCCACCAATGATCAACCACTTCTCCCGCATGAGAATAAATCGAGTGTGGTCCAGGAAACCTAAATAACCTTCATATAAAAGGAGCCCACCACTTGGTACTATTCTCCTTTTGCTGCTCTCTCACCACCAGAGCAGGCTCTAACCCTTCCATATCCCCACCAGACGAGACTCCAGACATAGCTCTAGAATGGCTGGAGGCCCCATAACGCTTAGACCTCCCTCGGACTATGTGGGTATACACTGTGGGATTCATTTTAGGGGGTTTCACGTAAGACACCAACTCCCTCCCCGATCCCTCATCCGAAGTGATACAGTCCCCCCCAGTCTCTAGTTGACACAGGCCATTCCTCCGAAGTATCCTGTGACTCCACCGACCCACCCTTGCTGGAACGTGATCCCGCAGGAGGCATGACAGGGGCAAGGGCAGCGCCATTGGCATTGGGCAATGGGAATTGGGAAGTGTCCTTGCCCTTAGGCAAATAAACTAATAGTTTGGCGATGACACGACCCGTTGTCGCTTTGGGTGTTGCAGACTCACCCGCTCTCTTCTTCCCGCGGCCCAGCACCACCTGCATGTATCTGTCCATCTGCGCCTTGGACAGACTGATGCTGCTGGGTGCCGCTGTTGGATGCTTCCGGTCGACTCCGCTGTGAAGACCGGAACTGACGTCATCCTCTCGTGAGGTCACGCCATCTTGGACTAGGTCCCGCACCGGAAATTCCTTCTCATCAGCTTCCGGCGCCGGATGTCCCGCGACGTCCCGCTGTTCGGCTTGGGCCTTGGTTGAGGCCTTTTTCACGGCCGCCTCCATCGGAGCCTGTGGGGAGTAAGGAGGTTCCTCAGCACTCCGCTGGCTTCGATGGATTCCTCTTCCTCCGGTCCCGTCTCTGGATGTCCCTCCAACGCACTGGGAGTCGCCACGGCCGTCAGACTCTTCCGCGGTTCCGGCAGCACCAGCGCTTGCTGCTGAGGGATGTCGATGGGATGTGCAGCGGGCCCAGGTCACAGGTAAGCCGCTCTTCTTCTGCAGCACCGCTGTAGCGGTCCACCGGTAGGCACATCACCACCTATGCACCGCTCCCATTCTCGTCGTCCGACGAGGATGATGGTGATGAAGGTAAGGGTACCTCCGCAGGGGACCGACAGCGAGGTTCCAGGTTCTCGCTGAGGGTGGAAACCTCCACGCCGTCCTTCTCAGGCTCAATCATTAGTAGCGATCCCCTTCTCTTGGATCATCCACCTTCTCCTCCTTAATCTTGGGCGGTTCTGCGGCTGTCAGCATGACTTTAGCTTCTCCTGCCCCAGTGTGGCTCGTTACAAACGGCTCCACAGCCCACAAGTAGTGGATCCCGCACTGTGGACATCTCGCCGTCGTACTGGCTTCGCCTCCCGGTAGTCTACACTGTATGCATAGACACCGGAGGACCTCTCTTCCCCCTGCTTTCACTACCAGGAAGCCTCCTGGAAGTTGGTAGAGTTGAATATCAAAATCCGCCCTATTTTGCTCACTAGCTGCGCTGGTTAAAGGAGACACCCGACACAGCAGTCTCTCTTGCTCGCCAACTTTGCGCAACTGAAGGAGAGGAAGCTCGCATCCGGCTCCTCCTTTACTCAATGTAGCTTGCTCTGATTGGTTCGTGCAGTGACCCCTCCCTCCTTAGAGGAGGGTCACTCAGCTGCACGTCATGACCCAGAATCGACTCTGAGCCTAGCAATAGCCTTGTCTCCAGATCTATCTCACACCATACAGGGGCCATCTAGGTTCGTGCTTTGCGAGTTTGCAGGCTCCTGACTACCCCTAGACTCCCTTCCTTCTGCAGCACTTTCCTGGAAGCATACATGTCTCTACATCAGTTCACCTAGCTGAAAGCCTGTCCTGATAATCTCATCAGCGCCTCCAAATGTAAGGAGTTTCCCTGGCCCAATCTCATATTGACCACCTTCTGTGGAAACTGCTCCATGTTACATGAGGTGTAGTGTGGTGCACCAGCTGGTTTACAGAATCCGTGAGTCTCGCACGATGGTATGGGGGATGGCATCAGGACTGCCTTGTGAGGTATAGCTGAGGTTTCATTCTCACTCATGTACAGCGCCTCCATCTCTTCCAGGCCCCCAGCATAGTAGGGAGGAGTATCTGAAAGAGAACCTCTTTGTGCACCTTTTTCCCAAATGACTCCACAATCAGGACAGAAGTGATCTTTATCTTCGGCATCCTTTATTAGCATCTTACATAGCAAGCTGCCCATCGTAGCGACCAGTCTTTAGCCGCTCATCTTAGGTTGCCAACCCAAAGGAAGTCCCTGGAAACCACTCCTAGTCCGGGCCGTAGAAGCTGTCCTTGCTCTTCCCTTACTCCCTGATGGAGTAAGGGGAATAGCCTGCCCACACCTCTCCCCTAAGGGAGGGCCACAAAAGCTGCCAAAGCCTTGACAGTTTGCTGGGTCAAACCAGTCTCACTCAGGTGGGGTGAGACACTACTATATACAGGAAATGCTGTGCACTAAATAGCTCCAATAAGCACCACCCCTGTTTCACTATAATTGGACACAGAGCCTGATGACACTACCTTCACCAGATACTACACAGCACAGGAGTGTGAGGGAAAACCCCATGATTACGCCTTGCAAACCTGCCCTTAACAGGGATTATTGCACAGGAGGAGAAAGACATATAACCCCAAAACTACACAGGGTGCAATCCATCTCAAAGTGATCTACTGTATGAGCTGAGAATATTCTATGAGAAAGTTGTCAATTAAAAGTACTGGCAGAGTATATATATGTATATATATATATATATATAAATATATATATATATATAGGAATTTCAGTAGCGCCACTCGTGAAACCAAGTATCAATAATAATAATAATAATAATAATAATAATAATTAATTAAAGGTAATAAAAGTGCAATAGTTATGTGCTCTATATTACAATATTAATCAATCTAAAACATGTGACAAACAGTATATTAGGATGTTGAAAAAATATTTGAAAAAAAGGGGGAAAAAGTGGTGGGTGAATGTGCTGATAATCAAACAGGGAAAAAATGGGAAGAGGATACAAAAAATAGAGTAAAGTCCAACCCTTGATAGAAATCCAGTGCAAAGTCAATGATGATGTATAAAGGATGCTGTTCAGGGATCCACGGCTGCTCTCAGAAGGAATGACCAATTCCAACAGGAAAACTATAAAAAAAGAAGAACAGAGAGCGCACCTCCCATAGTGTAAAACAGTACATTTATTTATCCCACTCAACCAATAGATACTGGTCTGGAGGAGGAATAATTGGTGATGCATTCCCCCTTTAGACCAAAATCGCTTTTCTTCCCTTATCAATCTAAGGGAGGATTTATTGATTCATTTTACAACCTGGTATTGAGAGATTTTGAGTCACTGTGCACAAAACCTTATAGATTTAATTCCAATCTGACTAAAGGTGAACTGGATGCTCTTAGTGATCTTAGGAACAACAAGGATATCATCATCAGAAAGGCCGACAAGGGTGGTGGCTGGTAGTCATCCAGGATAGATCGGACTATCTCAGGGAGGCCTTTCGACTACTGGGTGACTCTGCCTCCTATTCTTCTGCCTCCTTGTCGTCCGACCCCACTGCACCATTTCTTTGTGAGTTAAACTCACTTCTATCACAGGCTGTGGATAATGGTATACTTAATAAATTGGAATTTAAATTTCTTTATTCAGAGCACCCACGTATTCCCATTTTCTATCACTTACCCAAGGTCCACAAGTCTCTCACTGACCCCCCTGGAAGACCCATTGTCTCGGGGGTGGAGTCGATGACGTCGAGCCTGTCCTAATATGTTGATTACTATCTTCAACCCTTTGTAGCCAAGCTCAGGTCACATATTAGGGACACGCTGCATGTCATTGACTCCATCTCTGAGTTCAAATGGAAGCCCAATTACCTCTGGGCCACTTGCGACGTGTCTTCTTTATACACGTGCATTGATCATTCCAGGGGGTCAGGGCGATTGATTTCTGGCTCAACACGGATCCCGCTATCCCCACATTTCACAAAAGATTTTTATTGGATAGTATCACTTTTATTTTAACGCACAACTACAGTATTTTTCTTTTGAGGATTTATTTTACCTTCAAATTTGTGGAACGGCCATGGGTATGAGGTTTGCCCCCAGTTACGCCAACCTTTATATGGGTTATTGGGAAGAAACAACCATTTGGCAAAATGCCGAACTGGGGGCGGGCCTCGTCTACTGTGGCCGTTTCATTGATGATATTATTATGATTTGGGAGGGTGATAGCACAGTTTTGTCTGATGTCCTGAGTTCCTTTGATCACAATGAACTGGGCTTGAAATTCACATTTGAAATAAATTCTACCTCTGCAGTCTTCTTGGATCTCAATTTGACCTTGGATGCAGAGGGGAATATTATCACTAACACTCATTTCAAGCCAGTTTCAGTCTACAACTATGTCCATTCATCCAGTAATCACCATGCACAGTGGCTCAGAAATATACCTTTGGGACAGTTCTATCGTCTTAAAAGGAACTGCACCAGAGAGAGTGATTTTGTGGATCAGTCAATTGATTTAAGTAACAAATTTGCTGCCAAATGCTATGACCCCGTCCTTGTCAATGACTCTTTCGGTAGGGCACGGGCAGCGGACAGATCTACGCTACTCAAGAAATCTAAAGACTCCATTAAGACGCATGTGGGTTATGGTAAACCTGGGAATGGACCGAATAACATCGATGGGAACCCAAGGTTTATTACCACTTTCAATCAGGCGTTTGGAACTATTAGGGGTATATTAAATTCCCACTGGAGTATCTTGAAATGCGATCCCCATTTGGGTAATATCCTTCCTGAGAGACCACCTATAATATATAGAAAGGCCAGAAATATAAAAACTATTCTAGCTCCGAGTAAATTATCCAAGATGGATGGGGCTTCCTGTGCCTCACATGTGGGTCCTAACGGTAACCACAGATGTGGCAGAGGCCGTTGCATCACTTGTAAGCATCTCAATAGCTCAGCGGAGTTTGTCTCCCTTCGAAAAGGTGGGAAACATGAGGTGAGGGGCAGTATAAATTGCCTTAGCACCTATGTTGTCTACCTTGTACAATGTGGTTGCGGCCAGCAATATGTTGGTCGCACCACACGACCCCTCAGTACTCGGTTCCTCGAGCACAGGAGGAATGTGTTGCATGGTTTAAATGCCCATAGTCTATCTAGACATTTTAGAAATGTTCATAACAAGAATCCAGACACATTAAAGATTATGGGTATTGAACACATTCCGACCTCTGCTAGAGGGGGGGATCATTTCAAAATGTTGTGTCGGAGGGAGACATATTGGATCCACCAGTTGGGAACTTTAACCCCCGGTGGACTCAATGAATGTTTAGACACTAGTACCTTGGTGTAATCCCCAGTCCTGGTCTATTGACTCAGCTGTTCTCTTTCCCTCCAATTAGATTTTTCCCCTCTCCCCCTCCATAGTGCAATTTCTTTCCCCCCCCCCTCACCACCCTTCCCCCCCCCCTCACCACCCTTCCCCCTCTTCCCCCCCCCTTTTCCTCCCCTTCCCTCCCTTCCTATACATTGTGATATATATATTTTAATTATTATTTTAACTATTATATTTTATTTGTTTTTCATCCTTTTCAATAGTCTAGTGAGGTTATAATTAATTATTTATTCATTGTTTTTTTGGATTCATAACATATGTATATTTCTATGTGTTTATATAATTATTGATTGTTTAAATAAGTGTTGTTTAATTAGGGTCTTCCTTTAATAATGGATTTACTCTTGTTGTATGTTTAATTACTGATATCAGTACCTATATATGGACAAAGATATTTTTAACATTATGGGTTTTTAACTCTCATCTTCATATTGTGTTTAATTCTCTTAGTGATTATGTGCAACAGCTTTGTTATCCTTAACACATATACCTGTCTTGTTCAGTGGTTAAGATTGGTTATATTGCATGGAGCATATATGTGTATATATTCGTATTTGTTTCTATGTATACCCAAGTGCACTGTATACTTGTGTTAATGGGTTTGGGAGGATCATTCTCATTGGCCCGTCGCCAGTGCCTTGATAATCTGTCTGGACACTGGCGATTGGCCACTGGTTGCTGTGTTACCAATCCCACTTGATTGAAAGCTTTCCTTTAAATACCGAGCCCTCCCCTCAGCTACTATTCCCTTTGAAAAAGTTACTGTCGTGACGAAACGCGTCAGGGAGGCAACCACGACATTACGTCATCACGCAGTGTGTGCTTTACAGCAGGAGAGCGCATGGAGCTGATCTGAGGCTGAAAAAATCTCTATAACTGCACGGACGCTGATAGAACTTGTTCCTCATTACCAACTACTGCTGCAGATACACCGGAGGGACCCTGTACCAACCAGATGTGTTCCTGGACGGTGTGGCTTTGCTGGTGGTGATTATATATATCACAAATTGCCTTTTTATCTCTTATCCTTATGAGTGTCCTTAATCCCCTTGTGCTTTTTTTAAATAAATGTACTTTTTTACACTATGGGAGGTGCGCTCTCTGTTCTTCTCTTTTTATATATTTATATATATATGTAGCCCCCAGCTAAAACCAGGCCCTTTTAGCATGAACAACAAATTTGATGGGGTTCTGACATCCCGGCGTGCTTCCTGGCTAGGTAGAAGCAAACTAGAAATGCTGGATGCAAAAGGAGAACCTTTTAGCATGAAGGCTATGGCAGCATAGCTATGGCAGCACTCTGGCAGTGTGGAGTTAAACACATTGAACACGGTCCCACATGTGAGAAGTACATGAGGCAAGTTATATTGTTGCAATATTCAGGCACCTGCTAGTCTGGTGAGCATGACTCAAAGCTAGGAACGTTCTGGTAGGTCATGTGACTGGTGGGGGGATGCTTTGCAAGATCCAGTTTTGGGGGGGGGGGGGGGAAAGCTGTACACTCCCTGGGTATATAGAGAGTTAGTTCTGTGGAGATCCTGTTCAAGGAGTCCTAGGCGTAGGCCACAGAGGTTCCCATGCTGCAGGGAGCAGGGCTAGAGCCAGGTTTAAGTTGGGACCTGGGGCTGAGCCTACTCCACTCCTATCAAGGCTTAAGTTGGGTCCTGGGAGGAAATGTAGTTACCTGATGTTACGGTGGTGCTGTGTAGCTCACCTGTATGCTCTCAGGAGGTCTGAGTCTCCACAGTTGGTGTAGGGAGTAGGCAACAGAACATGTTTTCAGTCTTTGGTGCAGAGCCTCCATCCTGCAGGGCTCTGCCAGAGGCAGAGATTATTCCCTACAGGAACCTTTCCAGAAACTCACACTCCAAGCAAGGAGACAGTTCAACCATTTTTTGGTAGACTATCTCACATCCTTCCATCTCATGCAAGAGAGGTACTCATCATACAGCATTATTCATAGAATGTTTCCCTCACAGCTTGGATCTTGCACCTTCCCCTAGACTAGGCCCCCAGTTGTTTGAGGCCCCTGAGCTAGTCTAAACCCTCTCACCCCATGATGGGGTAAGGTAGAAACATTTCCCACATGCTCTAACGGTTTCCAGACTGCACCTGGAAGCCGATTCAAATGAAAACGTTGCTGAGGAAACTCACATGCTGGCCCATGTGAGAGGGATTTAATGCTAACACTGCCTGCTCCTTACCAGAACTTATAGTGCTAGGGCCAGGAAACACATAGCCAGGTGCACTGGATTACATGCTCCCTCTGGTGAAAATTCTATATAGCATTGCACGAGGTACATACATTTACATACCATCAATAAATTTGTGAACAACAACAATAAAGTGCCTAACACAGTTATATAATAGGGCACCCTTATACAGGAGAACCCATAACCCTTACAGCACATTTCCTGCTGTGTAATTAGCACACATAATCATTTGCAGCACAGCTCCTGTTCTGTAAATCAATAGTAATGGTCTGGATCAGGTTGGTGAACCAATTTCCCATTCCCATCTGGTACTGTGACCGAATATCATCTCTTTTCTGGCCCTTCTCAGATATGTATTCTACACGGTCTATGTAGATGTTTCTACCTACTTTCCATACTCTTTTTAGATATGAGGCTGTCTTCATTGTACTGAGCCTTGATGCTGCAGCGAGAAGAGATATAGTCCAGGACCGCATCCCTGACCCATTCCACCCTATGCTCCTCTACTTCTCTCACTAGTTTGCTCAGGTACATAAGGGTAGTCATACACATGGGATTTCTGGTAATGCTGAATCATTATTCTATCAGCTCTACTGTTTTTAATGAGATTTTGCCCACAAGCCTGCCCTGGCAGTACACAGAATAATGGCTCCTCTGGTATGGCATCATATTTAACCACCTCCAAGCCTGAAGACAAAATTAACCGCATAGCAATGTCCTGCTGCGGTTCCTTATGATCTCTATGGTTTGTTCTGTTGTGAACTCACCCTCTTCCCACCACTGATCTACCGCATCCTTCTGCACTAACACAAATCTAGTTCTATTCAAGTGCAGAACATACCCCTGGAACATAGGATCCTACCAGTGCATTATTTTACCCACATCAGAACTAGGCAGTACATCGATGAATTCAGATATCACAAAGCCTATAGGAGAGGGTGTTCTGGGAGTTAACGGCCTGCATACCCCACTACTACAGGTGACATGGAACTAGACATGACATTAGCAATCGACATATCCTTACGGGAGCGGCACAGCACTACCTTGTCCCACTCTGGTGGAGAACCGTTCAGTTCAGTCTCTGGGGCAATTAAA
This sequence comes from Ascaphus truei, assembly GCF_040206685.1. NCBI lineage: Eukaryota > Metazoa > Chordata > Amphibia > Anura > Ascaphidae > Ascaphus > Ascaphus truei. The sequence goes on from NC_134483.1 coordinate 218,172,578, forward strand.
GGGCCCTGAGTGTGAACCGCTTTAGGAACGTGCCCATGGGTATAACCCGGTTTCCTATTTGCCATCCGCCGACTTCAGCCAATCACAGACATCATATAGGCCCTCTTGTTCTCAGCAAGGCCATAGAGTTCAGGAACCATGACCTCAGCGATTTCATCAGCCATCATAATTTCCCTGGCTATCTCCCGCTCCTGCCACCGCAACAGGAACGGGTCGACAGAGGTGGTGCTCACCGGAGCAAGAGTATTGATCCTCAGATCCACCCTGGCGGATGAATCTCAGTTGACCCCACTGGTTGCACCAGAGGAGTCATAACGGCAGTGGAAAAGGTACCGGCCGGTAATGTTCCAGTGAGCCCACCCCCCTGGCACATGCTCCAATGGTTTCCAGATTGCAACTGGAAACTGACACCAGGACTTACAGTGCTAGGGCAAGGAAAAACATAGCATGGGGCATGTACTCTTTCATGCTTATTTACTCAAAATGTCCTACTTTTTTCCCCACCTATATAACTTTGGTACCTAGATTTAAGTTATATTCTATTTACTGCTCCTGGTTTTGATATGCACCAATTACATGAGAATTGAATTGCACCACTATAATTGTAATATCATCTCTATACATCCGTGCCAATTCTTCTGGAAGACTGAGCACACACTGAATGGTGTCGCTCACACTACAAATAATAAACGGTATTCAAACCAGAACCTAAAAATAAATTAACACCTCAAAATGAGATTCATCTGGGAACTGATGTTGCTAAGAGATAAAACAATTATATAATAACACAAAAGACAGACAGAATCCCTTTAGTAGCACTCAAATATAAACCGTGATACAAAAAATAAGTATCTGAAGACAGAGTAGCAAAAAAAATGATTTTAATTAGACACGCAGTAGACAACGCTAACAAAGTTAAAAAAAACATTAAAAAAAACTGACAACCAGAGCTCCAAAGATAAAGTAAAGGGAAAAGGAAAAAATAATGACTAAACCTGTGATAAATTAACAAAAGAAAATTTGCTTCACTAACTATGTCTAAAGTAACAAAAGGTGGAAAAATAAACTTTCCGTAACCTATGAAAAAATAGACTAATAATTGAAAACCAGTAATAAAATGGTATGTGGAAACAAAAAATACAGCCAACATGAATATAAAGCCTGCTAACTCTAAAGTGACTGCTAATAAGTAAACACAGTGCCACAACTAAGAGTAAATAATAGAAATATAGCTAAATAAGCTTATACAGTATGTATATTAGAATACAGAATACAAAAATATCAGAAGGGGGAAATGGGTAGAAAAACTATTTTAAAAAATCATACCCAAAACAAACAATCACAGGTAATATATATTTATCAATAGTGCCAAAGGTAATATACATTATACATGCACTGCACAGAGAATTGTCATTAGTCTAGTTCCCATGGTGAACTGGGCAGTCTCAAACATGTGTAAAGTGCAAGTAGATCAACCCATAAAAGTGGTAATAATGCGGATAATACTCAGCTGAGATTGAAAAGCAGTAAATCCATGATGGAGTATGACCTATGCTAAGTAACAGTCCTTCATGCATTCGGGAAAAGAAGCTGCAAATCCGCATACAGTCTGCAAAAATATGCTTCAGCACAACATTTTCCCTTATAAAAAGTAAATGGTTGGAAATCCAAACTGGTGTCCTTCACACTCAACGCATTTCACCCTTTAGGTGGGCTTCATCGCGGAGTGATTGGTGTTACGTCAGACGAGGTAGTATTTATTCACATACTGAAATAAGACGGCGTCCCATCCCACTGGCTTACCACCAATCAATGAGACAGGTGGGATCACGTGACGATTCTGACGTCGGTAAAGCAGCTGCTCATAATACTATAGATGAATCGTAAAGACAAGCAAAAATGCTTGGGAGGAAGAGTGCCACAGCTGATACAAATTAACAATCGCACATGCGCCGATGCCATAGAGAACTGAAACAGCACCCCAGACGAGTTGATGATAACGTCTTCTGCAGGGCAACAGACTGGACAATCAATGAAATTGGATATTTCTTCCACACTCTTTCCAACTAGATATACACAGGCAACTTAGTGTCTCCATAGCTTTGATTCATAGCACCTTTGTTAAGGTGTTGGGAAGTTCGTAGCTCCATGCCTAACATGCTAGCCTTAACAATCCGGTTTTCACTATGAGGTTGTTTGGTACTGCTTGGCCTTCTGAGCTCCTGAGTCTTACACAGCACATCAGCTAAGGTATCTGGAGGTACTCAAGGTTGTCCTGTGATCACCACTGCAGCCTAACCTATCCTAATAATACTGTGTTACCATAAACAACTGGGATATTCTTAACAGGGACAATCTTTACTGTTACACTTTACCCTCGTGACACTTGTCATTTGTTGGGCAAATATTACCACAGAATGGGATTTTGTCCCTAGATACTTACTACAGAAATATTACTCACTGGTTATTTAACCCTAATGTGCTCCTACTGTACACCAAGGATTAGTCTGGTTTAGCCCTTCAGTCATTGAATAACACAATTAATCCTCTCACGTCCCAGTCTTTTAATCAGTTCAATAATTTAGTACCCAATAAAACAATTTACTTTAATTTCTCCTGAATCAAAATCTACAGTTACTGTAGATAGCGGATCACTGAACTCCTCCCATTATTATCTCCTGCACACTCTCAGATAGGTGCCTTCTCTGTCATCTCTCTGCATTACACAACACTTTACTATCATCAACACATAGCTTTGAGTGCACACAAGTGGGGTCTTTCTTCCCCTTTCTTTTTGCTATATTGCTTGAAAACATGTTTTGAATGTAGTTGCCATCTCCCACTTTCCTCAGTGTGGCGGGTTCCCCTATTGCATAAAGAGCAGCTACAATTTCTTTGTCCTTTTTCAAAAGTAAGATAAACATATCTCTTTTTTTCTGTTTTCCATTTCTTTGCTGAATGTTATGGAAATTCTGGCTGACTAAACAAACAATGGCCGCTCCTGCTGTGCGTAACTAACAGGTGCTGCACAGATAGATTTCATCATTCATGCTTAATGTGCCATTATGGAGGGTCTCTTCATTGTAAGCTGTCGTACAGCTTTCTTTTTTTAAATTGGGCTTGTAAGACCAGGGTGGCACATGTCAAACAAAGGGAAATAAAATGATAATTGGAAATGTAAGTTTTAAAGCTCACAACGTGTGCCTCAGAGCTGAAATCCTTCTAAATGGAGTGGAAAATCATTCCATGTCACTGAAAACAAAAATGCTTTGTGCTGAAGGCATTTAAAAATAAGAAACCAGCGTGCAAAAATAACAATACTTCATCAACCTTAGGTTATACAGTATTAATCAATAAACAAAATAAATAAACAAGAACAAGTAGTTTGGAATATATAAAGAACATGAACTTGCCAAAAATGTTAAAAAGTTAAAATTCTTTAAAAATATAAAGAGAATTATTTTTTTCCTATCTGGCATGCTACATTACTATATATTTTATAATAATTGTTTACTATGATTTTTGATTTTTGACATTTTAAATTTATGTCAGCGTTTACATGAAACATAACAATATACAGTGCTCTCCTCTTTTAGGTGCATCGTAATAAAATAAAACCCTTGTTAGACCATAATGCACTATGTTGCCTTAGCCCGACCATCACTAATGTTTGTTAAAGATAAGTTGCTCGCAGATCGACAAGTGTACTGTTGTATTCTTGCGACCTCCGGGACCTGCAGCAGGCTCTCGGATGGAAAGAGAACCGGTGGTTGAGAACCCATCAGGATGCTGACTGGACAGCCTTGAAAGTATGTCAACGGGGATATAAGCGTGTGGTCTTCAGGGTGAAGAAATCCGACATCGCCCTGAGAATCGACTTCACGAAGAATCGTCTAGCTGAACTCTTTAGGATATGCTGTGCTCCTTCTATTTTGTTAATTTCTACCTCTTTTGCTCTGAGGGATGCAAGCCCAGATGAATAAACTAATTACCCTCAATACAACAGGTCCACGAGTACTGCTCTTCATGTCTTGAATTGTCCACCACAGGTTATATGATGAGTCCCTGGTTTAGCCTATTCAGGTCGGGAATGGATTTGGATTAGTATATACTTTCCTAGCTAGCCATTGGTTTTAGTCAGGACTGAAACTCACCTCCGTCGCTACCTAGTGTGGGGCCATTTTTGTTTGTTTCCTTCCTTGTCTATCCCCTCTGACTTTTTGCTTTTGTGACACTGTCCACGGAGTCTCATCATCTACTTCTCAAAGGGTAATATAGTCTTTTCTCATATAGTGACATTACCTATCTAGGGTTTTTGATAGCAGCATCGTTCTGAGAATTGTTCTCTTAATTGCAATATATATATATATATAATTACATATTGTTGCATATTTCTTGGGGGGCGGCAGTGGATAGATATGATTGCAATCAAGTAAGGGTTAAATATTAACTCATTCAGAGTACATTGAGGACGAGAAAGGTGAATTGGCTTGAGTCTGTGAGTATTAACCCTGGTTGCATATCTAAGTCATGACTTGTCAATTAGATTGTAAGCTCTTTAGGGCAGGGACTCATTTTCCTAAATGTCACTTTTATGTCTGAATGCACTTCTTCCCATTATGTGTTATTTATATGATTAGCCCGTGTATTACTGCTGTGAAGTGCTATGTACATGAATGGCGCTATATAAATAAACATATAGATACATACGTGCTCACTAGTGTGCTGTTTGTGACAGATGGTATATTGGGACGGAGTGAGGGAAGATGTTATTAATTTGAGGGACCTTTGTGAAAGGTGAAAAGTGAGCCAGTTAGAGGCGTCTAAAAGGGGATATGATAAATATATACTGTACATGCTCACAGGTGGGCCGTACGTGACACCCTGAATAATTGGTTGTTAATTTGATATAGAGCAATCAGTTACATGCCCTAAAGTCGTCCAGTTTATTGCTAGACTTAGGGTTTTTGGGCGCATGTAGTGGATCCAGACAGAATATGGAAACAAGAAAAAAACATATAGTGCAATATGTTTTACCATGAATGGCACAATTTTCTTATGTTTATATTTACACTCACATGTTGGCTATCTTGAGCTTTATGCATGGAACATTACTCTTGCAGAATAAATGGTCACTCAGCCTTGTCTTTGCTTCGGGTGTATTACTCAAGCAGGGAAACAGAAAAAAAAAACAGAAAAAAAATCACATCGCGCAGTCTGTCTTTCCACAATTAGAAATAGAGCTTATAGAGATGGTACTCACATCTCCACTGTGCTGAATCAAAGTGTGTGTGTAGTTTTATTTTCCTTTTGCATGTTTTTGTTCTTTAATTACCTTCTCCCTGGATCGAGTACCCTCAAGGCGAGTATGAAAAAATTATCTGGCAATATAGAAAATGTCCAAATGGCTGACCAATCTCCCTTAGGATGGATGCTTAATGGGTCATTTCCTCCCTACAGCCCCCCCCCCCCCCCCCCCCCGGAGGATTGATGGAGCAATAGGTTATATTAAAGAAGTTGTGATAAAAATGGACCCTTTAATACAAACAATAAAAAAATTCAGGGAATATTTAAGGGAAAATGTTTATGAAGGGAATTATAAAACTCTAAAGACCTTGTGAATAGAAAATGTTTGTAGGGATATAGGGATATGCTATAAACCACCAAATATCTGTGATATTTAGGAAGCTAAAATACTTTTGCAAATGAACAAGGCATCAAAATTACTGTAGGTCATGTTTGCATAATGGGGGATTTTTATTTTCCAGACATAGACTGGGGCAATGAGATTAGTATTACAACATAATTAAACAGGGTTTTTGGGGTGCTTAAAGACAATTATATGCCCCAAATTATTGAGGAACCAACCAGGAGAGGCGCAATACTGGATTTGGTCATATCAAACAATGTAGAAGTACTGTAATAATAAATATTTAAGTCCTGAAACATTTGGGTAGCAGTGATCATAACATGGTCTAATTTGAAATAAATTAGCAAAAAAAACAGATTACTTGGGTTCAACAAAGACCTTAAACTTTAGAAAGGCAGATTTTAATAAACTGAGAACTAATCTACAAATAATACATTGGGATATTTTTTTTGCAGGGAAAAAAGTAGAAGATAAATGGGCAGTCTTTAAAACCTTGTAGAAAAGCACATCAGTGTATACACTTGGTTAATAAGTATAAAATAAACCAATGGGGCTAAATAAAAAGTTAGGGGAGGAAATGGAAAAGAAGAGGCAGGCATTTAAATTCTTGAAGCTACAGTAGAAGGGACAGAGGCAGCATATCAGAATTGTAAGGATTGTAACAAAATTTGCAAAAGGGCAATCAAATTAGCAAAAATAGATAATGAAAAAGGATTGCAATAGAAAGTAAGATCAACCCTAAAAAGTTCTTTATGTACCTTAATAACTAAAAAAATTAAAAAAGCAAATATAGGACCCTTTCAGTGTTAGATGGGCAGGCACATTATTGAGATAAGGAAAAAGCAGCGGTATTAAACAAATTCTTTGCCTCTGTGTTTACCAGAGCCTAATCAATTTCAATAGTAGTGCCACTGGAGGACTCCACAACCTCTATATTAATGAACAATTGGTTAATTGAGGAAGAAGTTCATAGGTGGCTTGATGAAATTAAAGTAAATAAGGCACCTGGCCCCGATGGCATACATCCAAGAGTTCTCAAGGAGTTAAGCTCAGTAATAGCCAAGCCATTACATTTAATATTCAAGGACTCCATTTCCACAGCCTCAGTACCACAAGATTGGCGTAAACCAGATGTGGTGCCTATATTTAAAAAGGGAGCTAGATCACAACCAGGGAATTACAGACCTGTAAGCCTGACTTCAATAGTGGGGAAGCTACATAAAGGTTTAATACGGGATAATATTCTAGAATACCTAATGGAAAACAAAATTATTAGTAATAGTCTGCATGGATTTATGAAGGATTTATCATGCCAAACTAACCTTACTTGTTTCTTTGAGGAGGTAAGTAGGAATTTAGAACATGGTAATGCAGTTGATGTGGTCTACTTAGATTTTGCAAAGCCTTTTGATACGGTTCCACACGAGGTCGGTGCACAAAATAAAGCAAATTGGACTCAGTAAAAATATATGCACCTAGATTGTAAACTGGTTGAAGAATAGACAACAGAGGTTTGTCATAAATTGAACTCTTTCAGGTTGGGCTAAGGTTGTGAGTGGAGTTCCTCTTGGATCGGTACTGGAACTCTTGCTTTTTAACTTGTTTATTACTGACCTTGAGGTTGTCATCGAGAGCAAAGTCTCCATCTTTGCTGATGACTCTTAATTGTGTAAGCTAGTAGACTGGAGACTTGGGCAGGTAAATGGCAGATGAGATTTAATACAGTTACATGTAAGGTTATGCATTTGGGAAGCAAGAATAAACAGGCGACTTACAAATGAAATGGGGATAAATTGGGGACCCTTGATGGAGAATGATGTAGGAGTGCTTGTAGACAGCAGGCTTAGCAATAGTGCCAAAAGTCATGCAGTTGTTGCAAAGGCAGACAAGATCTGATCTTGCCTTAAACGGGCAATGGATGGAAGGGAAGTAAACATAACTATAGTATACCCTTTATAAAGCATTAGTAAGACCACACCTCGAATATGGATTACAAATTTGGGCACCACTCCTTAGAAAAGACATTATGGAACTAGAGAGAGTGCAGAAAAAAGCCACCAAATTAATAAAGGGGATGGACAGTCTAAGTTATGAGGCGAGGTTAGCTAAATTAGATTTATTTCCATTAGAAAAGAGGCGTCTAAGAGGGAATATGATAACTATTGTGACAGAGTCACTGACTCAGTAGGCTGTGACAGTGAATGGAGAGATGCTGCAGCCAGTCCACCGAGTGTTAATCTCCTCAGACAGAGAAAGCACAGCTGAGGACTGATTAAACAAGGGCTGAACTATCAGTGAAACAAGTGCTTTAAAAAGCAGGAAGTTGCTCACACAAGGTGAGCTTGTTTTTCCACGTGAGGGTGGAGAGAACTCTCCCGCTAGGAAGCCGTAGCTGCTGCTGCTCTGGTCCCCCAGTCCTGCGAGGAGCTTTGCTGCTGGAACCAGCTGGGACCCCAACCCAGGATAAAGATAAACATTGCTGCGAGGATGGACACAGCCTGCTCCCCGGAACCGTGTTCCTGTTTGCTACTGGAGCTGCAACAGATAAGACTTTATTATTACACTTATTGGTTATACTTTGTGTTGCATATGTTTTGGGCATAACCAGATTAGATGGCTGTCCTGTTAGTAAGGGCTCAAGAAGTGAGTTAGTTTCCCTAACGGCAATAGGCTTTATTTCTAGGAAGTACTTTTTTAAAGGGACAGTCCACCCGTACTTTATTTTGGTTGTGGCTAATAAACCACTATAGTTTAACGTTTCCCACCGTGTCTAGCGTCTTACTGACCCCGCCGCGAGGCCGTCCTGCCACAGGTGGTGTCAGAAGTGGGAGGCTACACCTCTAGGGGTCAGTAGATGAAGATGTGTTGAGACACTGAACTCAAGCGGAAAAAAAAATGATTTTTGCTGAAGCATGGAAGTTACAGCTAGCAAGCGCTGAGTGTAAATTTTGCCCCGTCGGGTATGAAAGGATTGCTGTGTAAAGCTAATGCCTTTTGCTGAAGTGAGTGAATTTGCAGCTAGCAAGTGCTGTGAGTAAAGTTTGCCCTGTCTGGTATGAAAGAAAGTGAAAATGGATTTTTACAAAGAAGTTGCCCTAAGAAGAACCCAGAAGGTTCAAATATTGTAAAGCAAGTACAACTTACGTGTGTTGTGCAAAGTCTGCCTCGTCGGGTGTGAAAAAAAAACAACCAAAAAAAACAAGGTTTTAAAATGGCCGCCGTCATGTGTCAGTTTTGCAATGTACATAACCATACAAAACAGTGTCCCTTCAGGCCATATGATGATTATGATGACGATGCATATGTGGCCCCGAAAAGAGAGACGTACCCGCAGATGAAAGCTGCAAAAGTGGCCAGTGTGTGTGTGCCCAGTACCACTGATGTCTCTGGAACTAATAAAACAAAGAGAAAGAAGAAAAATATTTTTCAAGTCACCGAGGAAGTGACCGAACCACTTGAGCCTGCGATATCAGGACAACAGGCGTCAGCAAGCCACCGAGATGTGCTGCAGACCGGAGTGATGGGCAGAATTGTCATAGGAACGATGGAAAAGGAAGAGCAAAGGGAAACTGAATCCTTGATCCAGGTAAAAGAGGCCTTAATTTCTGCACTCCAAACTGCCCACCGTGATTATGATGTCTTGCAGGAACAATTGAATAGGGAGCGAGAAGCAAACGCCGAGGTACAGAGGTGTATACTCCCAGCTATACTTGAGTATGAGGCGTTAAAAAAAACAGAGCGTCTCTTACGGAGTGAGTTGGAGGAGCTGAAGACAAGTTTGGATAAGGCCAACACCGCAATTGCTAACATGGAATCAGAGAGAACAAGTCCTGACTGGAGACTGTGCTATCAGATGTCCCAGAGAGATGTGCAAAACTTCATCAAAGACTTAGAAGTTTCTCACCAAGAAGCTAGCACGCTCAAAACAGAGCTGGAGCTCTCACGCCAGGAGGGCCACTGTCTAACTACAGAGCTGGGTACTTTGAAGAAAGCCAATGAGATGGTCCTAAGGGATATAGAGACTGTGAAAATGGAGAATATAAACCTGAAAGAAGAGGTTTTAAACCTGACTGGTCAGGTCAGTGATGGGACTGGGAAGCTTCACCAAGCGCAGAAAGTGAAGACGCAATTGGCGCAAGAAAAATTAGAAGTACAGGCTGCTCTGCAGAATGCAGAGAAAATGCTGGAAAAAGAATGCCTTGCTCTGGAGCAGCTGAAGATCACGTTGAGCGCCACAAGAGCATCGCTGGAGGCGGAGCTTAGAAGCCAGGTGACTCTGTGTGAGAGGGAACATGAGAAGGTCCAAAGACTGAAGCAAGAGCTGGAGAAGCAGAGAAGCAGTGCCATCCCAATGAGTCAGTATATCAAGGAGAAAGAGGCCTGGGAAACAGAAGCAGCAGCGATCCTAGCAACAAGAACTGCAGAGCTCAAAAATATGAAGGAGGCGTTGATGCAAACCGAGAGTAAGCACCGGGAAGAGGTGAAGGCCCTGAGAGGGGACTGGCAGCATCAGATTGAAGAGTTGCAGATGTAGATGGCTGAGCGCGAGATGCAGCGCGCCAAGAGGGAGGAGGTGTCCGTCCGTCAGGTGGCCTGCCTGATGTTGCACCATGAAACCGAGATGGCTGATATCCACAAGCGGCTGGACTACACGACCAATGAGGGGCCCCGGCTACAGCTGGATCTAGACAAGGTCCGGGAGGAGCACCAGCAGTTGCATGTCCAGAAAAAAGAAACAGAGACTGATTTAAGCCTTGCTCTGAGTCTGCTACGAGACGTAGAATCGCGACTCAATTCTAACGAAGATGAACTAGTAGCCGCACTGAGTGAAAGAAGAAAGGCAGAAGGACTGCTTCAAGACCTGAGGAAGGACCTGGAGTCTGAGCGTGCTGGCCGAAAGATGGCGGAGAAACAAAAGTGTGACCTAGTCAAGGAGCTTGAGGCTCTGAATACTGAGCGGGACGCTACTTGGGACTCTACGGCTGCCCAGCAGGAGGTTTCTCAGAGGAAGCTGGAGGAAAAGCTTACAAGCCCAAGACAGACATTTGGGTCACTGAAGCAGTCCAAGGAAAAGGTGGCAGTAGAGCTAAAACAAGGGAGGCACTCCAGGAAGCATGACCGTGATACCGTTGCAGAACTACAGTCTACTTTCCACAAGGCACGGAATGCGAAGGCCAAATTGCGATGCACTGGCAAAGTAAGAATCCAATCAAACTACAGTGCCCAGGGGACACAAAGTGGATTCCTTGCCATGAGGGCAGCCACTGTGAAGAGACAGCCGCGAATGAAATGGAAGTGTGCCCGGGATCATAAGGGGAGAAAGACCGCACAGATTTTAACTTACTCTGTTGAGAGAGTCGCTGGAAAGAGTCAAGACAGAAAGGCCCAAGCCTATGAGTCTGCTGATGGTAAAAGAGAGGTGCCATGGGGTGCACTTCGGGTTAATAAGAATCCCGACCCATTTGATGTACTAAGGATAAATATTGTGGAACCTAACACTGAAGGTACGCTGAGGGAGAAAGGTCCAAAAACCATCACCGCTAAAACAGAGTTGCAGTCTTCACAAGAGAAGGCCAAACAGTCACTGGCGAGTGTATGCAATGAGCTGACCGAGGTCAAGGCTCTTCTACTGGGTAAAGGAGACTCTGGACACAAGGAGATAGTGAGGTACCAGTCCTCAGGCCCAGATGGCCTGGTAATTACCCCAAAAAGAAAATGCCTAAATTGGAAGGCAAGAAAAAAAAAGGGGGGAAGGAAGGGCCGACGTCAGACATTTTCAACGAAGATGCTGGTGCACGGGAATGGTGCACGGGCTGCTCCACAGGACATCGTTTTGCTGGGGAGAGGGATATGTGACAGAGTCACTGACTCAGTAGGCTGTGACAGTGAATGGAGAGATGCTGCAGCCAGTTCACCAAGTGTTAATCTCCTCTGACAGAGAAAGCACAGCTGAGGACTGATTAAACAAGGGCTGAACTATCAGTGAAACAAGTGCTTTAAAAAGCAGGAAGTTGCTCACACAAGGTGAGCTTGTTTTTCCACGTGAGGGTGGAGAGAACTCTCCCGGCTAGGAAGCCGTAGCTGCTGCTGCTCTGGTCCCCCAGTCCTGCGAGGAGCTTTGCTGCTGGAACCAGCTGGGACCCCAACCCAGGATAAAGATAAACATTGCTGCGAGGATGGACACAGCCTGCTCCCCGGAACCGTGTTCCTGTTTGCTACTGGAGCTGCAACAGATAAGACTTTATTATTACACTTATTGGTTATACTTTGTGTTGCATATGTTTTGGGCATAACCAGATTAGATGGCTGTCCTGTTAGTAAGGGCTCAAGAAGTGAGTTAGTTTCCCTAACGGCAATAGGCTTTATTTCTAGGAAGTACTTTTTTAAAGGGACAGTCCACCCGTACTTTATTTTGGTTGTGGCTAATAAACCACTATAGTTTAACGTTTCCCACCGTGTCTAGCGTCTTACTGACCCCGCCGCGAGGCCGTCCTGCCACAGGTGGTGTCAGAAGTGGGAGGCTACACCTCTAGGGGTCAGTAGATGAAGATGTGTTGAGACACTGAACTCAAGCGGAAAAAAAATGATTTTTGCTGAAGCATGGAAGTTACAGCTAGCAAGCGCTGAGTGTAAATTTTGCCCCGTCGGGTATGAAAGGATTGCTGTGTAAAGCTAATGCCTTTTGCTGAAGTGAGTGAATTTGCAGCTAGCAAGTGCTGTGAGTAAAGTTTGCCCTGTCTGGTAAGAAAGAAAGTGAAAATGGATTTTTACAAAGAAGTTGCCCTAAGAAGAACCCAGAAGGTTCAAATATTGTAAAGCAAGTACAACTTACGTGTGTTGTGCAAAGTCTGCCTCGTCGGGTGTGAAAAAAAAACAACCAAAAAAAACAAGGTTTTAAAATGGCCGCCGTCATGTGTCAGTTTTGCAATGTACATAACCATACAAAACAGTGTCCCTTCAGGCCATATGATGATTATGATGACGATGCATATGTGGCCCCGAAAAGAGAGACGTACCCGCAGATGAAAGCTGCAAAAGTGGCCAGTGTGTGTGTGCCCAGTACCACTGATGTCTCTGGAACTAATAAAACAAAGAGAAAGAAGAAAAATATTTTTCAAGTCACCGAGGAAGTGACCGAACCACTTGAGCCTGCGATATCAGGACAACAGGCGTCAGCAAGCCACCGAGATGTGCTGCAGACCGGAGTGATGGGCAGAATTGTCATAGGAACGATGGAAAAGGAGGAGCAAAGGGAAACTGAATCCTTGATCCAGGTAAAAGAGGCCTTAATTTCTGCACTCCAAACTGCCCACCGTGATTATGATGTCTTGCAGGAACAATTGAATAGGGAGCGAGAAGCAAACGCCGAGGTACAGAGGTGTATACTCCCAGCTATACTTGAGTATGAGGCGTTAAAAAAAACAGAGTGTCTCTTACGGAGTGAGTTGGAGGAGCTGAAGACAAGTTTGGATAAGGCCAACACCGCAATTGCTAACATGGAATCAGAGAGAACAAGTCCTGACTGGAGACTGTGCTATCAGATGTCCCAGAGAGATGTGCAAAACTTCATCAAAGACTTAGAAGTTTCTCACCAAGAAGCTAGCACGCTCAAAACAGAGCTGGAGCTCTCACGCCAGGAGGGCCACTGTCTAACTACAGAGCTGGGTACTTTGAAGAAAGCCAATGAGATGGTCCTAAGGGATATAGAGACTGTGAAAATGGAGAATATAAACCTGAAAGAAGAGGTTTTAAACCTGACTGGTCAGGTCAGTGATGGGACTGGGAAGCTTCACCAAGCGCAGAAAGTGAAGACGCAATTGGCGCAAGAAAAATTAGAAGTACAGGCTGCTCTGCAGAATGCAGAGAAAATGCTGGAAAAAGAATGCCTTGCTCTGGAGCAGCTGAAGATCACGTTGAGCGCCACAAGAGCATCGCTGGAGGCGGAGCTTAGAAGCCAGGTGACTCTGTGTGAGAGGGAACATGAGAAGGTCCAAAGACTGAAGCAAGAGCTGGAGAAGCAGAGAAGCAGTGCCATCCCAATGAGTCAGTATATCAAGGAGAAAGAGGCCTGGGAAACAGAAGCAGCAGCGATCCTAGCAACAAGAACTGCAGAGCTCAAAAATATGAAGGAGGCGTTGATGCAAACCGAGAGTAAGCACCGGGAAGAGGTGAAGGCCCTGAGAGGGGACTGGCAGCATCAGATTGAAGAGTTGCAGATGTAGATGGCGGAGCGCGAGATGCAGCGCGCCAAGAGGGAGGAGGTGTCCGTCCGTCAGGTGGCCTGCCTGATGTTGCACCATGAAACCGAGATGGCTGATATCCACAAGCGGCTGGACTACACGACCAATGAGGGGCCCCGGCTACAGCTGGATCTAGACAAGGTCCGGGAGGAGCACCAGCAGTTGCATGTCCAGAAAAAAGAAACAGAGACTAATTTAAGCCTTGCTCTGAGTCTGCTACGAGACGTAGAATCGCGACTCAATTCTAACGAAGATGAACTAGTAGCCGCACTGAGTGAAAGAAGAAAGGCAGAAGGACTGCTTCAAGACCTGAGGAAGGACCTGGAGTCTGAGCGTGCTGGCCGAAAGATGGCGGAGAAACAAAAGTGTGACCTAGTCAAGGAGCTTGAGGCTCTGAATACTGAGCGGGACGCTACTTGGGACTCTACGGCTGCCCAGCAGGAGGTTTCTCAGAGGAAGCTGGAGGAAAAGCTTACAAGCCCAAGACAGACATTTGGGTCACTGAAGCAGTCCAAGGAAAAGGTGGCAGTAGAGCTAAAACAAGGGAGGCACTCCAGGAAGCATGACCGTGATACCGTTGCAGAACTACAGTCTACTTTCCACAAGGCACGGAATGCGAAGGCCAAATTGCGATGCACTGGCAAAGTAAGAATCCAATCAAACTACAGTGCCCAGGGGACACAAAGTGGATTCCTTGCCATGAGGGCAGCCACTGTGAAGAGACAGCCGCGAATGAAATGGAAGTGTGCCCGGGATCATAAGGGGAGAAAGACCGCACAGATTTTAACTTACTCTGTTGAGAGAGTCGCTGGAAAGAGTCAAGACAGAAAGGCCCAAGCCTATGAGTCTGCTGATGGTAAAAGAGAGGTGCCATGGGGTGCACTTCGGGTTAATAAGAATCCCGACCCATTTGATGTACTAAGGATAAATATTGTGGAACCTAACACTGAAGGTACGCTGAGGGAGAAAGGTCCAAAAACCATCACCGCTAAAACAGAGTTGCAGTCTTCACAAGAGAAGGCCAAACAGTCACTGGCGAGTGTATGCAATGAGCTGACCGAGGTCAAGGCTCTTCTACTGGGTAAAGGAGACTCTGGACACAAGGAGATAGTGAGGTACCAGTCCTCAGGCCCAGATGGCCTGGTAATTACCCCAAAAAGAAAATGCCTAAATTGGAAGGCAAGAAAAAAAAAGGGGGGAGGGAAGGGCCGACGTCAGACATTTTCAACGAAGATGCTGGTGCACGGGAATGGTGCACGGGCTGCTCCACAGGACATCGTTTTGCTGGGAGAGGGATATGTGACAGAGTCACTGACTCAGTAGGCTGTGACAGTGAATGGAGAGATGCTGCAGCCAGTTCACCAAGTGTTAATCTCCTCTGACAGAGAAAGCACAGCTGAGGACTGATTAAACAAGGGCTGAACTATCAGTGAAACAAGTGCTTTAAAAAGCAGGAAGTTGCTCACACAAGGTGAGCTTGTTTTTCCACGTGAGGGTGGAGAGAACTCTCCCGGCTAGGAAGCCGTAGCTGCTGCTGCTCTGGTCCCCCAGTCCTGCGAGGAGCTTTGCTGCTGGGACCAGCTGGGACCCCAACCCAGGATAAAGATAAACATTGCTGCGAGGCTGGACACAGCCTGCTCCCCTGGAACCGTGTTCCTGTTTGCTACTGGAGCTGCAACAGATAAGACTTTATTATTACACTTATTGGTTATACTTTGTGTTGCATATGTTTTGGGCATAACCAGATTAGCTGGCTGTCCTGTTAGTAAGGGCTCAAGAAGTGAGTTAGTTTCCCTAACGGCAATAGGCTTTAATTTCTAGGAAGTACTTTTTTAAAGGGACAGTCCACCCGTACTTTATTTTGGTTGTGGCTAATAAACCACTATAGTTTAACGTTTCCCACCGTGTCTAGCGTCTTACTGACCCTGCCGCGAGGCCGTCCTGCCACACTATATACAAATATATTCAGGGACAGTACAAGGAGCTTTCAAAATAAGTATTTATCCCAAGGACAGTACAAAGGACTCAGGGTAATCCCTTAAGATTGGGAAAGGAGATTTCACAGCAACAAAGGAAAGGGTTCTTTACTGTAAGGGCAGTTAAAATGTGGAATTCATTACCCATAGAGACTGTGATGGCAGATACAATAAATTTGTTAAAAAAAAAGGTTGGACATCTTTTTAGAAAAGAACGGTACAGTGTACCAGATAAGCAAACATGGGAAGGATGTTGATCCAGCGAGTAATCCGATTGCCAATTCTTGGAATCAGGAAGGAATTTATTTTCCCCTTATGAGATATCATTGGATGAAATGGCACTGGGTTTTTTTGTTTGCCTTCCTCTGGATCATTAAGTAGGTATAGCTATAGGATAAAGTATCTGTTGTTTAAATTTAGCATCGGTTGAACTTGATGGACGCATGTCTTTTTTCAACCTCATCTACTATGTAACTATGTAACTACTATGTAGAATAGAAAAAAATGTATAAACAAAACTACTGTACAAATTACTGGGACTAAGTGTCCCAAAAGGATTAAACCAGTCATCATGTATGTGCTTGTACTCAGGTTCCTAGGAGGGGAGAAACTCTAGTGGGTTTGCTGCAGCTCTAACACATACAGCTGATCTCTGCAAGTGTGTGTGGAGCGATCCCATGCCGGTCCTGGACTGATGACGTCACAGTCAGGTCTCCGTCTAATCAAATCCCACACCTGCCCTTCACAGTGCTAATGGAACACAGAAATGCTATAGATCACATAAGAAAACTGTGCCATTCATGGTAAAATATATTACACTATACTGTTTTTTTCTTCTGTTTCCATATACCACCTGGATTCACTACCCGCGCCTAAGACTGATACTTTTTCCACCAGTGATGACACCAAAATTTTTAAGATTGGTCACCCCTTAAACTGTAAATCTAAAGGGGTTGTTTATTGCCTGACCTGCCCCTGTAAGCTTATGTATATCGGCATGACGAGCCGTGAACTTAGGTTTAGAATATTAGAACATTCACGAAACATAAAATTTGCTCAATGTGATCTTGATGCTTTTAAAAAGATTACGTGCGTTGCACGTCATTTTTTAAAGCATCATGGGGCAGATAATACACTCATTGCCGCATTTGCAATAGACAAAGTGTCACTGGGTATCAGAGGAGGGGACTTGGAAAAAGCCCTTCTCCAAAAGGAATGTAGATGGATAGTGCTCCTTAATACATGCAATCTAGGGGACTTAATGATTCATTTGGTTTTTGCAATGATCCTTTAGGTTTCTCCTTCCTTCTTTCTCTTTTAATTCTTTTCCCCTTTTCTGTTTTACTATTTATTGTTTTAACAGTATCTTTCTCTTTTTGTTTTGCTCATCTTGCTCTATATATTTTTCACTCCCTTTTCCCCTTCTCTTTATATCTTTATTAGTATCTGAGAACATTGATTTAGCATATGCTTTGTTACTATTATAACACTAATGATATTGTGTCTTCAGCACTCTCTATTTAGAGTCATTGCTGGTTGGACAGTGCTATTTTCATCTCAGCACCTAACAAAGAGAAGGGTTAAATCATCACGCTGCGGATGACGTCATCTGAGCCGTCCCGCGGCGATACCTTCAGTCTGCCAAGCCCAGTGCATGCGCAATTGGAGAGCTGCTGTCAGCTGTGATCGGCTTCGCAGCACTATTATGCTATGTCCTTCTTAATTATACCTACATCTCTGGCAGCTGCTCCCATGACGCTCACGCTCCGATGTATTTCTGTAATTGGCTGACAACTTAGGGAGGCAGCACTGGAACTCCTCCTGCTTTTGCATAAGTATCTGCACACCTTCACTAAAACTTTTTTATCACTCCGGGATGAAGCCCCCCGCTGGGCGAAATGCGTAGAGTGTATCTATTTTTAACCTTCATGTTACTATTTGTTGCAAGATGAACTTTCTTTGGTGCACCCCCTGTGAACTTTATTTACGATCTTGATACATGGACATTTGGAGGAAATCTCTTCTATCAGGATTCCTATGGACTTATCATCTCCATTAGGAGCTGAGTATTTCCTTGTTTGTCATTAGGAGTTTTATTCACATGGGACTGTTTTTTCCACACTCATCAGAGCACTTGTTGCCATTAGTATTTTTTGTGGATCCTCTCAGGCACCTTTTTTTTGTTCATGGATATGTCTATTACCTTTCTCATGCTATGTTTGTTCGGGGTATGAGTAGTTTTTTCATCTTTTTTCTCCCCTGTGTCTCCCCCTTGGCTATATATTTTTTCAGTGTACTATATGTTTAGTATATATAAGTTTATTGTTATTTATATTTTTTCTGTTTCTGCCAGTTTTTTGGATTGAATATTAGTTTTGGAGTTTAGAATTTGATTTTTCTTTTCTCTTATTTTCTGGTAGTTAGGATTGTGAAGGGGTGTCTGTACTTTTTTAGCTGATTTGTATCCTTCCATTTATTTGCTTGATATTAATAGAGATATGTTTTTGGATAATTAGTTCAGTTTTTTACTTAGCATGTGTTGTATGTATATACTCATATCGTTTCTTGCTTGTTATTTTTTGTTTGGTTACCATTAGTTTATGTATGTTTTTATGTTAATGTGTTTCACTGTTTCTTATTAAAATCTTTGACGTATTTTCCTTGCTGACTCTGGTTCCGGGTTTTTTGTTTCTTATTTTGATTTAGTTATTTTAGGTTTATTGTGAGTTCTAATTATAGGGATCTTGTCAGTCTTTTTTGAGTGTCTTCATATTTTTTATCCCTAAGCACCCCCAGGTTTTCCCACCTCTTATATTATTTTTGTTTTGGTTGTGATAACCTTTAACATTAGTATTATATTTATTTTTTGGGGTCCTGGGTTAGCCTTTTCTATTGACATAGTGTTAGTGACTTTTCCTTTTTGTGTGTTTTTATGTGCTTGTGCTCAGGTTCCTAGGAGGGGAGAAACTCTAGTGGGTTTGCTGCAGCTCTAACACATACCGCTGATCTCTGCAAGTGTGTGTGGAGCGATCCCATGCCGGTCCTGGACTGATGACGTCACAGTCAGGTCTCCGTCTAATCAAATCCCACACCTGCCCTTCACAGTGCTAATGGAACACAGAAATGCTGTAGATCACATAAGAAAACTGTGCCATTCATGGTAAAATATATTACACTATACTGTTTTTTTCTTCTGTTTTCATATACCACCTGGATTCACTACCCGCGCCCAAGAGGACCTATGTATGATTGGACACTTAATCACGTTTGTATTTATTGTTACCATTTGGTTATTTATCAACATTTACTTTTAGATGTGTAATATAGTGTTAGCACTTGTGTATACTATTTTTTCCATAAAGTCCAGTTTATGCAGCAGAGTACAAACTGATAAAAGGAGTGTCTTGGATATATGGACAGAGCTGGGGTCAACGGTAACAGGAAATAGCCCTGCCTTATTTTCCCCTGAAGGATTGTTTAGTCCAGCCTCTGGTAAAGACTGTCCTGGTCACCACTACTCTAACATCTCAAGTGTGTGTTCCTGATAGATAGAATCAGTCAAACTTTCTGTCAGGAAAAATTAATTGTTTGGACTGCAATTAATAAATATCATCATTAAAAAGTTCCGGGTGCCCTGTGATCATCCTTGCTACCCAGCCCAGCTGACACTCCATTCTGAAACTGCTATCTTAAGAAAGGACTCTATATTAACATTCACCTTCCACAGCTTCGGGGTCAGCGCCCAACAGCCCATTGTAACCTATCACAACCAGGAGGGTTTTCTAATCATAATATAGCAGAGAGATCTAATGACACAATATTAAATACTGATACAATAAGTGGAGACGTTGCTTATCAGCAGATATCAACGTTCACTGTTTGTTGCAGTGAATGCTGGTTGAAGTTATCCAGTTTAGCTTGAAGAAATTTAAAGCACTTGGTCCTCACACGCTATTAAAAAAAATACTGTGTTTTTGGTAGAATTAAACGGTAAAGTTCACAAAATCTGTTTTGTAAAAAAGCTATGTATTAGATATTGCCATGTGAAAAACATTGATGCAAAAAAAATGGTTTGTAATTCAGACCTTGTTTATATGCCGTTGGACATGCTGCAGTATTCATTTCCTAGTTAGCTGTATGCCTCAAAAAATCCTATCAGAAAGTAATATATTCTGTGACATTTGTTTCCTGGACAGAGGTTTTAGCCAACAACTTGAGAAGCTACTTAAAAATGTTTTAAATTGTATATAGGAGAAGGTAGAGGATTTTAACCCCTAGC
Organism: Ascaphus truei; assembly: GCF_040206685.1. Taxonomy (NCBI): domain Eukaryota; kingdom Metazoa; phylum Chordata; class Amphibia; order Anura; family Ascaphidae; genus Ascaphus; species Ascaphus truei. The sequence goes on from NC_134483.1 coordinate 218,192,723, forward strand.
GATGCTAGCCAGGAAATGTCCATGTAATAGATATGCAAATTAAAGCATTTGAATCTTCATAATCCTTCCAAACAAAACAGCCTTAATGAACTCAGAACTCCAACATCCACAATTGCTGTGCTATACCACTATTGAAGTCCATTGTATGCCACTGTCTACAGACTCCCAATAGCCTATGATAGGTACGTCTTATATGGGTGTCAAGTGGCTATAGGAACTAAATGGTGTAGAGGTCACATACATGAGCAACATATAATAATGAAATTACTCACTGATGACCATGTGGAGATCTGAAGGCTGTCGGCGTGCTCCTACCAAAGGGTTCCAGTATGCAGAGATCGTGAGCGGCGGTGCAGCTGCCTTGGAGAAAATTATGACCAGTATTGCAGTACTGGTCATAATTTTCTCCAAGGCAGCTGCACCGCCGCTCACGATCTCTGCATACTTAAATTGTATATACCTGGACATTGAAACAGTTCTAGAAATCTTCATGAGAATGACAATAATGCTAGAAGTAATAAAAATAATAATATTAGTTTCTAATACAATGCTGTCAGTGTATGCATCAATATACATAGAACTGTGCAAGCACAATGAACTTATTATCCAATTGTCAGTGCCTGTAGCACAAGAAAACAAAATGACTTGCCCATGGTTGTAAAAGATTCAAAACATTTGTTCTGACTTACATAATTATGGTTTATATTTACATGTATATGTCTCTCGTATATGTATATGTATATGTATATGACTCGACGTCCCTTACCCCCCCCCCAACATATTCACATAAATGTAAAATACATTTAAATGAATATATAAAAATAATATTGTTTTCTTAAATAGCCCTGTACCTAGACTTTGCAGACACAATGAGTCCCTTCCCCCAAAGATTTTACAGTGTAATTGTGATGCTGGTTGCATAGAAGATAAAGTGACATTTCAAGGTCACAAGTAGAGCTGACACTTGGATTTAGCCAATTCAAAGGCCATGGAGGTACCACTGAGCCACTCCTTTGGGAATTCTGTGCTAATTCCTTCAATTTATATTTTGGTTCTCAACCCCAGTCTCAACTCCTGTCCTCAAGACCCCCCAGATGGTCAGGTGTTCGGGATATCCCAGCTTCACCAGAAGTGGCTAAAAAAAGTCTGAGCCACTAATTGAGACACTTGTGCTGAAGCAGGGATACATTGAGCCCCCCCCCCCCGAGCTGACACTGCGATATCCTGTAAACCTGACCTGTTGGTAGGTCTTGAGGACTGGAGTTGAGAACCCCTGTGTTAAATGGTTGATTTTCTGTTTGCAAAAGTTGTCCTACCCTGGATTCATACCCACATGTTCCATAAAGTTGCTTTTCCTTTGGGTACAGTAAGTGGGGACATGCAAAGTATGGTGAGTAAAGAAATGAAATACCATCCACTTCATAAAGCAGTTTCCACATTTTCTCTATTTTGGATCTCTTTTACAGCAAATAAATTGAGTCTCTCACACATCAATTAGCCATTGAAGTATACGAGAATATATTTTTCCCTTAAATAATGCAGGTTGTTCTATAAGCTTGTCATAAATCATTAATGCAAGAATTCTGCTGAGAAATGTTAACTACAAAGAACAAATGCCTGTTGTTTAACAGTAGCATGTGGGTGGTGTTTTGACCTCAAAATAAGGATGTGGGTATGGGAAAATATTATTCTTTTGTTTTTTGAATGGCAGCACACTGCATGTGAATACCAGCTGTCACTGCTTGAACTCTATTGTCACATTTATTGAACCTATCATGCCACTTTCACTGCAAGAATTTACTGCACTAGGACTTCTCCAGATACTGTACTTCAATTACAGAAAGATAAGTGAGCCAATTTTGTAATATCATATAATTATGTAGAGGAGTATATATTTTGTAGGTTAAATTCTCTCTACACTTTAATATAAAGGGCACCACCTCTCCCCCATAATATCTCCCTGCAGGTTTCCCTGATCTTCCTGGGACTTATGTAGAAGAAATTCCCTCTTAAAATCCTTGCTGCGTGGAAAATAATAATAAGACAGATAGAATCAGATGGCACATTTCTTCTAATATGATCATGTATAGATGTTTATTTTGGATAGTACTGTACTTGTAATTGACCACTCTTTTAAATCTGTCTGTAGCTGAAATCTGATTGATTCCATACCGTACCTAACACATGTACACATTTCCATTTCAGTAAAAAAAACTTTTTGTTAATTCACAAAATAATTCAGATTCACAATTGTGTTCCTGTCTATTTGTAGATTACTGGCTGAAAGAGCATGAATACCAGTAGTAAGGTCTGACATGCATTTTTTTTTTCAGTATTTTTTTATTATTTTACTTAAATTAACATCTTACTTACATGTACAATTTTGATAAAGGAACAATATTTATTCATCTATCTTAGTAAAAACAATTGTCTTCATAACAATTTTTCTTTACTATTTTCTGTATGTTGCATATCAATTTAATTATTATATATAAATCTCTTTGGATTCTTTTAATTTTAAATTATATATTTATTTATTTTTAACATAGAAAAGATAAAGAAAAAGGATAGATAAAGATGGGGCCAGAGAGGAAAGGAATGGGAAGGGGAGGGAGGGAATGCTTAAGGGCTAAAAGATAAAAGAGACAAGGGATAATCAACCATGATCAGGATTGTACCTAAAAAACGGAGGCCACAGTTCCCATACCTTATAGAACTGATCTGATTTTTGATTCAGTTGAGCTGAAAGCTTTTCCATTAATTTAACTTCATTCACTCTTTTAATTATTGTATGTCTCGATGGTACATTTATATTCTTCCACGCCGCTGCTATAGAGCAACGGGCTGCTGTAAGCAGCATTTTCATAGTCAATAGTCTGCCTGTACTTTTCTTTGGGTGTGTATCCAGAAGTATTTCACAACAAAAGGATGGATGCAGAAAGAGCACTTTAGGATAATAAGGCACTTTATTTCAATTATGTTCATATTAAGAAACAAAAACGTGGTTCAAAAAGGCACCAATGTTAGCAGCATTACATGCGACACCTGTCCAGTGTAAGGCCGGCCCTATGAGGCACAATTCTTTGCTCTGGCTAGACATTCAAATCCAATAAGACAGAACACAGACTAGAATAAGTAACTGAAACTTATGTGAGTTATAAAAATCAACCTAGACACAAGAATGAATTGCAAACGCAAATGCGCCCGTAGCAACAATTCAACACACATTAGTGGTGAGTCTTAATGAAAATACCACATTACTGAATGATAATGGTAAAAATGCTGTGCTTTTTACACCGGATGAAGTCTGGCAAGCGTGCGACCTCTCGTACACCTGTTATTTGTAGCTTCTTTACCATACCATCTGTTGTAGAATTTAATGTCCTTACTTGCATTTTGAAGTCTACATGAAATGTGTATGACTTGGAAAATGTACAAAACAGTAATGTCCGTATTACCCATTTATTTATTTATGGATAATAACAAAAAAAAGTAGTACAGTATTGCCACACAATGGTTCCAATTATTTTATTGAAATAGATTAAGTATTATTAGGCAACTTTTTTCTTTATATAGAGATTAGAGATTTTTTTGTTGAACTTGCCAAATATCACCTCCCTTTGATACACAAAAGTTTGTGACTAATTAAATTTAGTGCTGAAAGTCAATAGGCATTGCATTTTCTATTACTTTCAATTTTGAAATTCAGTCACACTTGTAAAAAAAAAATATATATATATATATATATATATATATATATATATATATATATATATATATATGTGTCACAAGGCTACTATTTTGCCACTTTAAAAATGTGAAATACCATTTTTTGACCAATTTTTTTTAAACTTTAGTATAGTTTGATCAGTCTTACAGGAAATTGAATCACTGCAACTTTCTCTAACATAAAGTAGATCCTAGTTTACTTAATCAAATTCTGTACAAACACCTTGCTGTGCATACAAAATAGAGACAAAATGGGATGTCAAAATCACCCCTTCTCCTTCCCATATCCCAATAACCACACATTTGGTGTCACATAAAAAAATATAGCCTTTGCCCATGTATCATATTTCTCCAGATTTAATGGAGCATTTTCATGTAGTAGTCCCAGCAAGATTAAATCCTTTTTATTTCAAAATGTTTCTTATTGGCTTTGTGTTAAAAATTAGTATTCCCCTTTCTTAGCGTTCACTGGAATCAGGCATATCACTTGCTTATGTGTATTTATTTATGTGTATTTGTAGGTCTACTACAGCTACAACTAGTACTACTACCACCACTACCAATAGTACTACTACCAATAGTACTACTACCACTACTATCACTACTACTACTACTACCGAACTGAGTGCCCAAAGTCATCAATCTACTTCTCATCCATCTTCATCTGTCTCTGCCTCTGATAATATTGAGTGCAGGTCTGTTATCTGTAGACCACTCTACTGTGGGTTTAAAAAATGAGCACACTACAGTAGGTCAGAAAAAGAAGTTGTTTCTGAACCTGTGACTTCATGTAATAAACCTGAGGAGAGTACAAAAAGGGTAGTCATGAATTCTGACATTTCTGACACTGTGAAGCAGCAGGCATCCATCACTCCTTCCTGTGCCCCATTCCCCAATTTCTCCACCAGTTGAAATAAATCCCTATTATTGAGGATGCTTCTGTGGATGTTAATACTTTTGTTGAACTTAAAATTGATCATGTTGAAGTAGAAAGTAGTCAGTGTTGCCACATAAAAGCGCATTATCATGCCTGGCAAACAGACACAAAATGTACTTGTGTTTGAAAAGTGTTTTACCCTATGCCAGATAATAAGTCAGGCAATCTGCACCATTTGTCATGCAAAAATAAGCAGAGGTAGTAACAAAGACCACCTTGGCACGTCCACCATATTACACCACTTGTAGTGAATTCATGCACTCTCTGACCAATCTGGGTCATCATGGGACAATCCAGCCTCATCTTATGACATTAGCATTGGTAAATACTTTCCATCTAGATTTCATTCCTCTTGAAAAGGTCTTCCAGATCTGTACAGAAAAAGGGATCAGTGCGCAGCTAAAACATATCCCACATAAAGTGTTAAATATTAAACAGTGTAAGGTGATATTGGACAAAATAGCACATGTAAGGAATAATTAAACCTTTGTTGAAGAAAATCACTATATTCGTCTACAGCCTTCTTGGGGGGGTAGCTCGACACCCCTACTGGTAGAGAAAAGACACAAAGACAAGGCGCACAACGCTCATAGTGAAATATGATAAAAAATAATAAATTTACTAAAAGGTTAAAGGTTCTGCGTACATCAATATTGAATAAAACAGGCAATTGGTTAGTGGGGTTACCACACAGTAGAAACAGCCGGAGTGTCAGCTCTTCAACGAAGGCGGTTCAAGCAACAGCAACGTAGCCAGCATCAGCAGGGAGAGGAACCTCCACAGAGTCCTCGATCACACTCTGCTCATCTCAGGGTAACCAGATGATGTGGCTTACAAGTTGTCCCGTTCCGGAGTACAGAGACCTCCGTTAGTCCCACAGTTCCGGCTTGGAACACTCACAGTGTGCCGCTCAGTGTGATCGTGCGCCTACCGATGACATCACTGGATTCTCCTCCGCTCCGGAGCATATAGAGAAAGTCCAGGGCCGCAATGAAATACAAGAGCGGCGTGCAATAATGTGGGGGACAGGGAGGGAAATAAAATATGAACTTGGCTGGATACAAAACCAAGATTTGGTTCAGATTAAGGAGCATATAACTTCCAACGTGTTTCGTAACACAGGGTTACTGCTTTAGGGAATGCAGCTGCATTGGTTTTGTATCTAGCCAAGTTCATATTTTATTTCTCTCCCTGTCCTCCGCATTATTGCACGCCGCTCTTGTGTTTCATTGCTGCCCTGGACTTTCTCTATATGCTCCGGAGTGGAGGAGAATCCAGTGACGTCATCGGTAGGCGCACGATCACACTGAGCGGCACACTGTGAGTGTTCGAAGCCGGAACTGTGGGACTAACGGAGGTCTCTGTACTCCGCAACGGGACAACTTGTAAGCCACATCATCGGGTTACCCTGAGATGAGCAGAGTGTGATCGAGGACTCCGTGGAGGTTCCTGTCCCTGCTGATGCCGGGTTCGTTGCTGTTGCTTGAACCGCCTTCGTTGAAGAGCTGACACTCCGGCTGTTTCTACTGTGTGGTAACCCCACTAACCAATTGCCTGTTTTATTCAATATTGATGTACGCAGAACCTTTAACCTTTTAGTAAATTTATTATTTTTTTACCATATTTCACTATGAGCGTAGTGCGCCATGTCTTTGTGTCTTTTCTCTTCCAGATCTGTACATGGAGATAATTGAGCAACTATTATACGTGCACTATGACTTAGAGACGTTTAAAACATTTCTTGTTTACACAGACTATCAACTTGATCATACAAAATTTCCTGGAACGTGATAGATCTATACTGGAGATGCCGGTTGTTGCATGTATAACAGGGTATGTCATTCCGCCCTGTTATGTAAGTCCTGCTAGCTGCAGGCTGTAAGGGGTTAATCTTATGGCTTTGTGACCCCACCCATGCTCCTCTATGATGTACAGGAGTAAGGTGGTGACTCATGGCCTGTGTAAGCCTATCAGGTATAGGTATAGACCATGAGCCCGCCCCTTCTGTCCTAATTAGGGGAATGCCAAATTTAGAGTCAGTCCTGTTGCTGCTCTGGAGGAGAGAGGAAGCAGTAGAGCTATCAGACTCTCCCATGGCGGGATGAGCGTGCTCACCTTCAACTTTTAGGTTGAGGGAACATCTGATTCAGCCACAGATGACCTATACTACCAGGGGCAAAGCACCATCCAGAGTTAAGGAGCCTATGAGACCTTACATTGCTGTGAGAAGATCTGCAGTGGATGTTCCCTAATAAAGATCCTGTTCATAATATACCTCTGCCTGAGTATCAGTCCTTGGGCAGAGGGAGAAAGAGTGCAATAATGTGGGCTGACCTCCGAACACCCAGGAGTCCACTACTGCTGGAGGTGCTAAGCATCATGAGAAGAGCTCAGAGAAGAACCTAAGCCTGTTCTGATCTCCCACCATCGCAGATCAGACTGAGCTCTCCTGACCCTAACAGGTATTGGCACCACACACTAGGCTATGTATCTCCCAGGGGGTGGGGGAAACAGTGCTACACATGAAAAATGTGACCTGGTGCACCAATGTTTTTGGAGAGTTAACCCCTACCACACTGGGAGTCTTAACCACCCTCCCGATTATAAAAGGACTGAGTTATAGAACACCGGAAGCTAGTGTATTGGATATATTCTACGATGAATATTCAACAAGAAGCTAGAAGACAGCTTTAAAGAAGGTAAGTAAAAAATAGGAAACTATCCCTCTTTGGCTATTTGGTTATTGATCACTACTCAAGAGGGGGGGGTAGGTTCTTGGTGGCATGGGGATAGTGGGGATTGGTGTTGAGGTTAGTTGCCTCTGGGAAGTAATGCTTTACTAACCATTGGTAGCTAAGGTGGGTAGATTGTGTAGTTTAATGTGTATATTAACCCCTTTATAGCCCTTAGTGGTCCGCTAGTCATGGAAACCCATGACTAGCTGAGCACTTGGGCTAATAAGTGGTTAATATGCATTTAAATATTTTATATGTTATATTTTATTACCTATTCAATGTTAGTTTTGCTTATGTTTGCCAATGTATTTATTGACCATTTTATACAAATAGGCAACATAGGGCTAAAGCCAACCTGGCGTAGGGGATAAAAAAAATGTGGTATATTTTTTTGCATTACCGTGGCACTAATAAGCATCAAGACTTGATGACTGGCATTCATATGTCAACATTTTTTGTTATTTAGACATTTGGATGCAGGTCCCAATATTCTTAGCGACAAGTGTTAAAAAATACTTTATTTTGAGCTCTACAATGTTGATGACTTGAACCATAAAAATAACACTTTGTTTTGGCCGATTATACTGCATTTTTCAGAGGTTGATGTATCCAGGCTATAGTGTGGTAATACAGCAGCCAAATTGCAATGAATTGAAGTGTCCTGGAGGAGCCTCCTCTGCTATTGAGAAATCGTATTATGATGATAAAACTAGGACTAATGAGACATTGGTTTTCATCCAAAAGTCAGTCATTAAACCAGATTTTCTATAAGTATGCTGTAATTAAAGAAACTACCAGTAATTTGGGATCTAAGTCTACATAATTGGAGTACATATATTGTCTTTTGGAGTATTGGTGACTCATGCAAGATATAATAAGAGAAATAATAGCAAGGTGCAGTGTAACTCTAATTGTGAAGTTAAAACATCTCTTAATATAAAACGAAATATATATATATATATATATATATATATATATATATATATATATATATATATATACACATAGGTTTGTATTATCTTCAATTGGCAGTGTGGATGTATGAGTTAAAGTTCATTATTTACAATATAACTGCAGCCTTTTAAACTTCAAAGCAAAATTACAATTTGTTATAGACTAAATAGTAATCTCTAAAAATCTTTGGTACAAATAGATCCAATATGTAAATATGCAAATACTAGAATTAGGATTTATTTTGGACTAGAATGTCATGACTATGGTATTGTGGGGACATTTTCATTTATTCATTCTCATACAGGATGTCCTATTCAAATACCACAGGATCAGTACTACTGTATACATTGTTCAGGAATTATATTTACTTTTAATAATCAACATGTTATAAGGGGCTTACATATATCAGGCTGGTTTCTGAGGCGTAAAAATTAAAGAAATATATATTTCTTGATGGATAGCAGAACGAACGTAAGGCACAAATGGATTTTGTGTGCAGTCTCCGACCATCTGATGAATCAAGCAGTCTTCTGATAAAAGTGCCTTTACGGCATGAAACGCATCAGAGGACTTACCTGTATTGTCCTGTTTTTGGCACCATGCCTATTAAATAATTTTATTTTGACCTGTTTAGAGTTCAGCCTTTTTTCAGTGCTCTAACACTTCTCTGTCTTCATTGAATACGTTATCCCTGAATAAGGCACCAGTTAGACTTAGACTGGAGCGCAGTCCTACGTGGGGAGAGATGGGTCTGAAGGGTGGTGCACTGGGTTCAAGGTGGCATGTGCTTGGTCCAAGGCTGAGGTGTGTTGGGCCTAAAGTGGGGTGCACTATGTAAGAGGTGGGGAGAACTGGGTCTAAAGTGGGGCATGCTGGGTCCAAAGGGGGCTGAGGAGGGTCCGAGGTGCGATGGGACTGGAGGTTGATAAAAGGTAGGTGAGATTTGTCCGGTGTGGGATGCGCTGGGTCTAGCATGAAGAAAGATTGGTCTAGATTCTGTTGGATTGGCTCCTCCCATTATCTCTGTTTACCTTGTCTTTGCATCAGCAAGTTTAAACAACAAAAAAGGGACATTTAGTCTAAAGTGTATTCACAAGTGTTACTAAACACCCAATCAACAGGCAGATGGCTGACGGGGTAATAATGGCTCTGTACAATGCGTGTATTCAGTGTATTGCAAGAATGCATTCAAATGTATTAACAAAACATAAAAGAAAAGTGCCCAACTCTCATAGTATAGTATTGTATTTTCAGACTTAGCATAAAAAGGTAAGTAACGCACATAAAAGAAGGTAGATAAAAACGAGCTTATCATGAAGTAGACCTCTAGTATTTTGAATATTCCTTATCCAGCTACTACGGGAAGAATCATATTACCATTTTATTTTTCACAGAATGCACTCTAATATAATTAGGAGTCCATTTTATACTCCCTTAATAATCTTCTCACAGTATTTAGTTGGTGTTGAGTTTCACCCAAGGCTTGATCACGCTACACTGTATATTAGGGGTGCACAAACTTTTTTCTTTTCTCTCTCTCTCCCCCCACCCCACCCCTATCCTACCCTACCCTACCCTATCTCTACCTTTTCTCTGTCATCAGTGGCGTCATTTGACATCACAACATCATGTGACGTCGCGTTGCCATGCCATGAGGGGATATAGATATAAATATATATATATCCTATCCCCTCAAACCTCCCTCCAAATACTTTAGGGATAGATGCTTTGGCTGAAAAAGGAGCACACCTGAAGCACCCTGGGAGATATGCTAATTGTTATGCAAACTATATTTAAATGATTCAAATCCCACAGTTCCAAAAAGATTTTTCATAAGAACTATATTGAATTGGCACCTACTGTAATGACTGGAATAGTGTACTGGTATCAGATTCAATGGGACTAGTACCCACAACCACTGCTTTTCTAGGCAGTAGCTCTAGCAGAATGAGCAAAAACAGCTGCAGGGGAAGCACCAATGTAACTGTTTTCTAGCATATTTCCAAGAGATATTTATTTTGTTGATTATAACCTTGAAAGGCCTACAAGCTCAAAGTGATATGTACTAAGGGCTATGAGTTACTGAGGCCAGGTGAAATTGAATAAAACACAGATTTTCTGATACACACAAGAAAAACATGGCGAACCACAGCAAAAAAAGCAGATGCAGAGAGAAAGTAATACAACAATGTGACCTGGTGACTGGAGTTAAGTAGTACTTCTAATCTTATAAAGGACTAGCTGAGAGACCCGGCGTTGCCCGTGAGTTAAATTTCCTGCTCCCTCCTCTCCCCCCTATTTGTGTGCTCCCCCTCTCCCACCCCCCAGAGGGAAGGAGGGACAGTGGACAGGAGGGGGGGGGGACAGTGGACAGGAGGGAGGGGGGACAGGAGGGAGGGGGGGGGCAGTGGACAGGAGGGGGGGGAACAGTGGACAGGAGGGGGGGGACAGAAGACAGGAGGGGGGGACAGTGGGAGGTGAGGTGAGTGAGTGCTGGGGAGGGAGGTGAGGCCTTTTTTATAAGGGGGCTGGTAGCCATGAGTGTTTATTATAGACAGAGGGTGGCCCTCACCCCACACAAAGCATGTACGCCCACTCTGTCTGACATTGACACAACGACTGGCTATGTCTGGATTCTGACTGACCCCGCAGCGCGGGTAAATCCTGTAGCCTCTCTGATAGAGGGAGCAACCGTCACGCGCCAAGGGCGGGAGGGGGGAGGGGGGCAGGGGGTGAGCGCCCGGACAGTGACGGGTCTTTGGGCGGGAAAACACGCACCTGACAGGAGCTGGGCGGGAACAGACTGCCTCAGTATTGGCAACGCCGCCATCTTGTGTGACCTTACGCGAGTGCCCAGCAGAGGGGGTGAGCGCGCGGACAGTGGCGGGTCTTTGGGCGGGAAAACACGCACCTGACAGGAGCCGGGCGGGAACAGACCGCCTCACTATTGCCAACGACGCCATAGCCTGAGGAAAGAGAGAGCAAAATCTGGTGGGAGCAGCTGCAGGAGGAAGAGGGTCCTTCCGGAGGCTGGCTGGCCACTGCCTGTCCCCCCGCCGGGAGGGAGGTGTGTGTGTGTGTGTACACAGGGGTGAGAGTGTGAGATGAACTTACCAAGGACTCTGCAGGGCTTCTTTGGGGGTATGCTGTCAGTGCAAGTGTGTGACAGTGAAGTAGGTGTGTGTCAGTGATGTCAGTGTAAGTTTTTGCCAATGACATTCGTGTGGGCGGTGTGTGTCACAGTGGGGCGTACCTCTTGGGCAATGACAGTCGGGGTGGCCACGGACCAATCACATTCACCGCAGCTAGTACCAACCTTTGATTTTATATATTAAGATAAAGACAGTGGGCCATATTTACTAAGCTGTGCTCTGCCATAAGGCACCTTCAGTGCTGGAATACATTGCAGCCTATTCAAATAAATGGACTGTAAGGTGTCTTCGTGCGTCAAAAGGTATCTCATGGCAGGAGACTGCTTATTAAAAATAGTTTTCTATCCCAGAAGAGGGTAAAGTGCATTATACAGGTATGAGCACTCAATGAGAAGAAACTCTCAAATGTACGAGATATATCTGACAGTGGTGCTAGCCACTATCTTGTTTAGCTCACACTGCTAGAGCTGTTGTCTTTAATAATAGAGGCTATTTGGATTCTGATCCTGTTAGGTCTGACATCATAACCTGTTCCATATAATATGCCTTAGACTTGTTAACCCAATAACACTTTGTACACTGTGGGTAGCCAGCAGTATCACTTCCTTTAGAGATGTATTTTAAAATAAAGTATTTAAATTCAGTACGTGTCTGGCATTCCAGCAGATGGCACAGTGAATATTTTTGTCCCTGGTCATGGTGTGGATATTGAATGGCTCAAGTACTTAAAAGTACAAATAATGGTCTTACACCCATTTTTTTGTCATGTTATTTGTCTGTTTTAGGGTTAACTGTAACAAATCATGCAACTTTTCTTAAGGGAAATTAAAATAATGTTATACCGTAGCCACATTTGTGCATCTGTCATGTAGCACCACATCAGTGCCACATCAGTGCCATATCTGTAGTAACTCTCTTCCCCTGGCTTCCTTTAAAAGCAGAAAACTTCCATTTCCTGGTTGACAATTTAATGTTCCTTGTGGATTAGCGATTTGTGTGAGCAGCTCAAATGTATGATATGACAGGGGTGCTACCCAGCATCTGGTTTGGCTTGCAGTGTTAGAGCTGATGCCCAGAGTAGCTGGCGTTATAGATTGTAATCCTGTTGAGTCTGATACCAGCCCAGACATGACTCATTAGGTGTTTTATGCATGTCAACACAGTTTTTATGGACAGGCTTTTAGGAAGTGTGAGATGTAACTCATTTAAATATACATTGCATATATCTTTTTAGCACAGGCACCTCTCTCTACTTTATTTGGAGGGTGGTTTGAGGGATATACTGTATGTACAACTGGAACTTCCTCCACGTCCTCCTCTGATTGAATACGAGTTTGGATTCTTAAAAATCAAACCGCAGGCTCCGATTTGTTAGTACCCAATCTGCAGATGGATTTCAGGGGGGATGGGGGCGACCCTCTGCTCCCTGAGATACTTACACCTGAAGGTGATGCTGGTACTGTATGTGAAATCTATTTAAAGGTCCCATGGCAGCCTCTATCTGTAAGTACTGCAAGTACTGTATCTTCGGAACCAAGGGGTCCCCGAGTCTGACATTAATGCAGTTCAGCTCCGGGGATCCCCTGCTTCAAACATAGTCCAAGTTTTTTTTCTTAAATGCTGTAACCCAAGAAGCAACTGCACTTTAACTTCAGCATAACACCCCCTCCTCCCCCCCAAATGGGCACATGTCCCCTTTTTAGCACGAAATGTTGGAAAAATTGTGTTCAATAAAATCTAAAGTGTCAGTAAGGCCACTACTGTAATATTCATTTACACTGATGATAACGTATACTAAAGTGACAACACCAAGTAATAAAATAAAAATATGCTTTATTCAAATGGTATTTCAAAAGAAAAAATTATATATATATATATGTAGCCCATCAACCCCCCTTCCCCCTCCCCCAACCTCATGTCGGGTACCCTGGGGTGTCTCTTGGTCTGGCTATGTGTTTGAGTGTGGTGCATACCTGCTGGCAACAGGAGGGCCTGAGACTCCCGAGGTGACATGGGGGACAACAGGACAGGTTTCTGGGGTGGGTGCCCTCATTCTCCTCTAATGGTGCAGCGCCTCTATCTGTATTAGGCCCCAGGGATACGGGGTGGAATCCCTACTGCAGAATCCCCTCTCAGGGATGAGAGATTCCAGTCTCACACACTGTTTCTTTAAATAGCAGCAGCTCTTTATTAGTCTCTCAGCAGTAGCAGTCAATGCAGTTTATACACAGCCAGCCCACTGTCCTCCTTCAAGATGTCCCCTGCATCAACTCTGGACCTAAGGGCCACCCAGAGTGGGGCTAGCTCTTCCCTCACCCCCTATGCAGGGTGAGAGGTACTTGGTCCACCTATCTAGCAGCTCTACTCCTCAGGCTGCTAGCTCTCAACTCTACCGACTCTAAACCTTTTCTGACACTCACTCTAAAAAATGACTAAATAGGAAATTGCACTGCCATAAGTAGATTCAGCAGGCACCGCCCCTGTGCCTCTTGATTGGACACAGAGTCAGGTGACCTCCCTTCACTATCTCAGGGCAAGTGCTTGAAGTGGGGGAAACCCATGATAACTCCTGGCAGACCTGCCCCTACACAGGGATTACTTCCAGGAGAGTAGAAATATAGGCCATAAACTTACCAGGGCTATATATATTTTTTTTATTTTTTTATTTATTTATTATTATTATTTTAAATAAACCACTACTACAGTTTCCACGATTTTTGTATTTTTTATTAACCAAGGACCAAAATTGTTTGTAACATTTTGGGGGGATTTAACAAGTTTTCATTTAAGTACAGTAAGATGTTATGCACTCTTTCTGAAGCTTGCAAGCAGAGTGCTGTACAATTCTGTTAAATTAAATCAGCTGTTAATTACGGTTCAAAATGCAGTGCAGTATCATGGCCAGGGACATCTTAATTTAGAGAGAGACAACAAGCAATGCTAAATAATTTTTACAAGACAAGCAAAGACAGTTTTTTGCACCATTAATTGATAAAAAAATATTTTGGTTACACATATTGCCTTTAAAGAGAATCGGATATCACTTTGGAATTCAGTCATATCGATAATAACATACAGAGCAGGCAAATTTGTCTCGTCTTATTCTGGTGCATGCTCTTTTGTCTATCAAACCTTTACTAATGTTAAGTGTATGACACAGGTGACTATGGTGCTAAATATGTATTAATATGCAGAAGATCAATGTTTCCCAACCGAGATTCCATGTAACCCAGTGGTGCCTCAGACTAACCATACGGCCGCTATAATATGTTACAAATAAATGGTGTACTTTCAGTGTATGAACCAAAATGCTGCCATGTTTAATGTAAGATCAGCATGTATGTGAAGGTTATCCCCTGCGTTGAAAGTGGTTGTTATCCCCTGAAATGTCAGTGTGGCAAAACATTAAATTGTACTGCAGGAAAACATTTGTACCCTGTATCAACTGACAACACATAGATCTTTAATTTTTGACATTTTGTTTATTAAGGTAGAGGTTGTATTACAGAACATTATGTCAAAAATGAATGATTGCTTCTTTCTTGTAATAAAATATGTAAAGTGGAAAAAATATAAAGGTTTCTTTAATAAAATGTAAAAAAATAACGTTTTTTTTCTTACCATATTGTACAACAATCACAGCTTCATCAAAATACAACATAGAAAGTGTCTCACACTTTATGAAGCCTGCAGTCAGAATACTGTACACTTGTGTTAAGAAAAATAAATGAGATATTCATTTGTTTATATAAATTTGTACAGTATATCACTGTGTGGGATCTCCATTTAGAGATAGCTAAAACAAGGAGTAAAATGTACAATTATTTTTTACAATTAAATATTATGAAACTATTTGCTTAAAAACAGGTTTTCTTTATAAGGAATCACAAGGGCATCACTTTGAAATCAAGTCATATTGATAGTCACACGCACAGCATGTATATACTGAGTGGCGCATAATATACACAAATGTGTCACCAAAAAAAAAGGGAGTGTCTTAGAGGAATATTTGGAGCCGGCCTTGTTCCTTAAAATTACAAACAGACGAGCGTGTAATTTAGAGATCAGGTGGTGATAAAAAAGACATGACATTCACCACACAGAGGACTTCACTAACAATAATGCACACGAAAAGACACAAACCTCAGTAAAATACTTACAAATCCTACTGTGTTCCCAAGCCCAATAGCCACGACGAATCCCAAATATTCTGTTATGACGACCATGGTATACTGTTCTATTTCTACCTCCATCAACTCAGGTCGAAGAAGTTCAACCAAAGTTCTCAGGCAATGACTATTATGCACTGTGTATAAAGTTTTTCGTTTGAAATTAAAACCTTGTTCCACTTTTTGTGGATATAGCCAGAAGAACACAGTTAAAACACAAACATGGGATATAACTTACAATAATGAGTTCTGCATCCTATGTACCCCCTGTCTCGTCTTTGTTTATTTATTTATAAAATGTTTTACCAGGAAGTAATACATTGAGAGTTACCTTTCGTTTTCAAGTATGTCCTGGGCACAGAGTTATAAAAAATAGATGACATGTCCAAGCAGATAAGGGTTGGCGTGATTCATGCACAAACAGTTTGGCGGGATGTCACCCCTCTCTGGCTTTGACCTGCATTCTTCAGCACTCTTCCTTTCATCTTGCCTGGCTTTCCCTTCAGCTTCACTGTTCTTCGCTGCGTTCTGGCTGAAAGCCCTGTAGCTAGACTCACTTTCAAAAATGGACTCCACATCCCTGCAACAACGTTTTTTTACGTGGACACCTAAGGTTACAGAGTGCAACGTGACTGGAGCCATGCAACGTGACTTTAACAATGTTGCAATTAGCATGGGGATTTGGGGGGAAACATCACAAGTGATAATGAATATTAACCCTATAATGTTTAACCAGCTACTCTTGAATGATTCTTACCTAGTAGTTAAAGCAACTGCACTGTATTATCTCACCTCTCTTAATAAATATTTCCTATTCGACTACTACTGTCTTTTTTGGGGGTTCTGGGACAAAAAAAGGACAGTGCAGGGGTGAGAGGTGTTTAATGAATAAGGTGTGAGACTGTGTAACATGTTACGGTGATTATATATAGCACATATTTTTCCTTTGTTTGCACCAAAGTTCTGCTGCCTATGTCAACGCTAGGGAAAGTCACCTGCTGTGTCATTAAAGCAATGAGTTTTCTAATCAATGCTAATTAATTGGTCACACATACTGAAGCTGTCTCCCCTCCCCCACACAAACAGAATAGTAAGCCAAGTTAACATATCTAAGATATGTACCATAGTTAATAGTGTTTTAATAGCTACAATGCAAAAGAGAGGATCTGTTATATTAGACTATGCATGATGGAGGTTGAGGGGTTGGGTTGGAGGGGGTTTCGGTGAATATTGATTAAAAAGTCAAAAAGTACGTTTGTAATTTGTTCAGATACATAGACAACTGTTCAACCAGCCCAGTCAGACATACATTCCATGGTGTAACACTTACAGTGCATGCAGAGCACAAAGTATGCCTGGAATGCACAGACAGTACAGTATGCATTTCACACAAAAAAACAAGTTTTTTTTCAAAAGAAACTGTTGGGAATCTAACATTGTAGTGAATGTTATTGTTTAATAAGATTCTCACGGTGTAACAGATTTGTTTCTCTCCCACAAGAAACGTTGCATGATCTTAGAGTTAACCCTATAACAGCTGAATAACATTAAAAATATTTTTGTGTAAAAACATTATTTAAAAAAAATATTATTATTTTACTGTTAAGTATTTGTTCTGTTCAATAACCTCGCCAAGGCTGTTAATAAGGATATTCACTGTGCCACTGTGGGGACAGATATCAAAATTGCAACTAAAAAAAACACTTTACAGCAAGATATATGCAAATATAACTGTATGCTCATCTGCATGTCTTAGGCAGGTCTGCAACCCCACCTTTCCCCATTATCACCCAGCATACAGCACTTCCACTGCAGCAAGGGATTCTGGGAAATGACATGCAAATGAGCACACAGTGTCACTTTTTGCCTCAATAACCATTTGCATGTAATTTCCCAGAATCCCTTGCTGCAGTAGAAGTGCTGTATGCTAGGTGATAATGGGGAAAGGCGGGGTTGCAGACCTGCCTAAGACATGCAGATGAGCATACAGTTATATTTGCATATTTGCTTTCCTGTGGAGGGTTTTTGTCACTTTTTTACTCACCATAACTTAACTCAGTATTATGGTTCAGCAAGATATACAATCACATGTTTCCCATGACTAGGCCATAGAAAAAGCTAAATCTTTCCGGTGAGAGGAATCTTGCACCTGGTTCTGGTATGGGGAAGAGTAAGTCTTGCTTCATCTGTATGAGTTGCAGTTTTCTTTTGTCTTTAATCTTTTTAAGCAGCAAGACTTTCAAAACCGTATATGTGTTTATTTAATAAATCAGTTGTGCCGCATTAGATAATACAGTACTTATGGCCTTTTTTTAAATGAGTTTTAATAATGTACTGAGCATCCTTTGGCTGCTTAGCAACTATTTAGAAAGTCACATCCACGCTCTTTTCTTTTATCACATAAGTTTTTATTGAATTTTCCGCATTACATATAATAGAACAAGTCGCAACCCCACTTCCTCTTTTGAAACAAACTTTGACACACCTTTTTGAACTCTGCTTTTTAGCAACAAAGTATCACAAACCGATCTATTGCAGTGTTTCCAACATCAGACTTTTTATTGCTGAGCTGAAAGATGTAACAATAATGTAATATAATGTTACATTGCACCTGTAACATTTCACGGATTGCAACAGCAACGGAGTCAGAAGTCAGCCATTTCGATAGTCCTGGAAGGATGATATTTGCTGATCGATCACAGGAGAACGGATCGATCGACAGCTTAGGTAATTATTTCTCATTAATGCTACTCACATGCAAAAATACTCAAAAATACAATAGGTATGCCAGTACTGCTGCTTTAACGTTCTTTTTTGGAACAATCATAATTACCTCATTCCATGTTCGTCATTCTTCTTCAGAAGTTTAGAGCAAGACTCAACATGTTCTAATCGGTTGCTTTGAAATATGTTAGCACTTTATAAATAAATAAATAATAATAATAATATTGAATTAGGCCCTTACAAGGAGTTGGGAACATCACCAGCCTGCCAGACTCTTCACCCATGCACTTCAAAGTTTCTTCCAATGTTGTCTATCCAGATGTTTTGGGCTGAGTTTATCAGCCATTGAACAGACGTACAGGTGGTTATAGTGTGTATCCCACTGTCAGCACGCTCATTAAGGTTGTGGAGAGGTTGTAGCACAGAGGCCTCTATGACTGTAACACAATAAGCTTCCTGCTTATCCTCCTGAATTTTTTTCCTTTGTGAGGGGATTTAATTGCCGGGATTTAGTTGCTGTGGTAAATATAGTTCAAGGGAATGTAAGCCCTCATCAGCATATGCAGGAATGCAAGGCCCTGCAAAGTGAGAACCCCAAGCAAGCCACTCAAACCCTTTATTAAGATATTTTTCAAACTGTTCTGTGTGGGAAAACTTCACACGAAATTGTATATTGATGGAAACTGACTGAATAATTGAAGCTGTCGTTTTCTTCAATGTAATTTTTAACAATAATTAGGGTTGCATCTGTTTTCGGTACATGCATGTGTGTTTTTTCTGATCTGGTTTCTATGATTAGTTTTGAAATAAAATGGAAACATAAGGTAATGAGGGAGTCCCTTTGTGTGATGGATGCTTTGGAGGGCCATAATTACTGTACATATAGGATCTGCATTTACACCTACAGAATGAATTAGATTTTAGGGCAGATAAAATGCAAGTGTACAAAATGATACTTCTCATTACTATTTGCTAATTAAAGAATCTTGCCTTAACCATTTTGCTGCCATAAGGCATGCATTACTTTGTAATGTGTTGCAGGCCCATATGCAAGCAAAAAGGTTCAAGGTGCAGTATATAATACAAGAATTAAACAATTCCATCCTGTAACAAACTTTTCATATAGGGACCCCCTAAAGCCCCTTGATTGTAACTGTAGTTCCCCAAAGAAACCTGCACTGCTTACCTATAAATGGCATTGTTTCAGCTTGAAGTGGTACAATGGAGTAATATGAGAGTCTGAGCCAGATTACTTGACACACATTAGACAATGTAATCTATACAGTACATTTATATGGGTTGTTATTTTTTTTTTTTTACCGTAATTCATATCTTTACCATTATCTCTAGGTCTAAAGGATGCTACAATTGTCTACCAATGAAAATTGTATGGTATTAATAGCCTCTGTTTCCTTCTCTGCCATTGATAATGTGTTTATAAGTGGAGAGTTTTCCTAAGCCAGTCTTGCTCCAGATTGGAAAATCAGCTCAGTTTTGTCAATTTTTTTTTGCATGAAAAAAAATAGAATAACAAGTGAAACATATGTTGATGCAAACATGTTTTTAAAATGTTAAACTAATTTTATTGCAGGGGCGCGCAAACTTTCTGTGCTACGCCCCCCTGCCTACCAGACCTACTATCCAGCGTCAAATGACACGAGGAGTCATGTGATGTCACGTCACATGACCCCCGCGGCGTCATGCGCAGCGCATTGCCATGGCAACACGTCGCCGAAGATAAGGTAGGAGATGTCGACGCCCACCCAGAATAATCTTGCGCCCCCACTTTGCGCACCCTTGGTTAATTGCAATCATTGAAAACATTCTAGTGCAGGTAGTTTATTCCAAAACATATATTTATTTTCCATGGCTGCAGATGTAGAAAGTCTGAAAATATCATCCAGGTGTGTGTTTGTGACCTTCAGCAGACTTGGATAATGAGACAATGGGAATAGACTTTGGCCTTGTTGCAGGATAGGGAGGAGGGAAGGTTGGAGGACAAAGAGGCGTCAAACAGAGGTGAGCAAGGAGTCTGAGGGTATTTCAAGTAATTGGGGGAGGGCCTGAGGCCACCCCACAATCACAGGAATTTAGCTTTAGAATTGTCACTCTCTGGCACATCAAACAAAAGAACAATAACAGGATTAAAGAAGAGACTACGTGAAGGTTGTAAATGTTACCTATATAAGCCAAGAATAGCATTTATTTGAGGTCCTGCTTCTTTTCCTTACTACTGTTGTTTTTTACTTGTGTGGCAGGATTCCAAAGTGATTTTTCAGATGCTTTGCAGTAGATGTGATAATTACAAGATACGCTATCATATAATTTTGGTCATTTATCTGTTTTCCTCAATTTTACTTTTACTACCTTTCCTTTCAATATAGCTGGCTGAAGATTAAATCCATAAACTTAAAGTCTAGAGTTTATGAAGCAACCAATTTCCAGAAATGTGGGATGATTTAAATTTCCAATCAAATAGACAAAATTGAATAATGCTAGTCTAATAGAAGGAAAAGCAGATCAACAATACAATCATTCACCCTAATAAATTCAGCATTAATAATGAATTATACAGAACTTCACATTCCAAATTAGATCTAGCTAATAGGATTTTTAAGTAGAAATTGTTGAATGCTGATTTGTATTTAATCTTTAATGATTTTATATACACCATCCTTCAAAGCTGTGTAAGCTACTTAGTAATGTGCTATAGCATTGTCAAGATGATTATTGAACATGCTAATCAGAAATGGAGTATTATTCTGAATAATAGAAGTAATGCTTTGTTTTAAGAGTTCAGTAGCTAAAATGTAAATACCAATGGATAAAAAAATAGTTTATCTTAGAAAAGGACCAGACATTTAAAAGACTGTGACAGATGTTGCACTTCTGTTCTAGCAAACATGGAAATGTTAAATAAAGATTAGGAAGCGGGTTCCTTCTATCGTCTCAACCATTTATACTTAACACATATTATAGAGATTTCAGCAAAAGTTACAGACTTTTTTTCAGACCCATTTATATCCAGATAACTGTGATATTTCTGATTGTGCTCTGAGTTATTAGTACATACAATAGACAACCTATAGAAATGGAATCAACACTCTCCAATTAACTAGAAAGATAAACTAAGGTGCAATGGGGAGAACGCATACAGTAGAGACATAAGTTAACCAAAGTTAACACAAGAACCCCATTTACTGCACTCAAAGTATTGTATAAATACCATAGTGGTAAGGGTATACAATTACCCACTGGAGGAGGAGTAGTGTATTCCTCGTAGAATCGACACACCAGGGTGAGTATTGTTCTCACAATTAATCAAAAATAATAAAATTTTATTTCAATATAACACAACAATAATGTTTAAAAAATATACAAAAGGTTCATTAAAATCCCAGGGTAGGCGGTAGAGAAGGGTGTAGCAGTGCTGGGCTATTAACCCATAGTATGCTGACACAGTATATGATAAGCAGTATTACCAAAGTCTAATGGTTCAAATAACAAATTAGAATACACTACTCCTCCAGTGGGTAATTGTATAGCCCTACCACTGAGTTTTTTTTTTCTTCAAAAACACTAAACGTCACAAAATAAAACATTTGCCAAGCATTAAAAGTCAATATGCAAGGTGATGTGGCTCTTAATATACTGGGAATTTTGGCAGAGTGGTGGAATTCTGGCATAATTCAAGTAAAAATGGTGACATTCCAGCAAAATTCAAGTGTAATTTCAAACAGAAGGAGTGGCTAGGGAGAAGGAGTGGCTAGGGAGAAGGAGTGGCTAGGGAGAAGGAGTGGCTAGGGAGAAGGAGTGGCTAGGGAGAAGGAGTTGCTAGGGAGGAGTTGCTCAGTGAGTAATGACTGGCACTGAGAATTTGAAGCAGAGGAGCCTGGTTCAATTCCCGGTGTCGTCTCCTTGGGACCTTGGGCAAGTCACTTTATCTCCCTTTGCCTCAGGCACAAAAAAAAATAAATTGTAAGCTCCACAGGGGACGGACATGTGCCTGCAAAATGTATCTGTAAAGCACTGCATACAACTAGCAGCGCTATACAAGAACATGCTATTATTATTATTATTATTACAGTTAGAACGTTCTCTGAAATTTTGCGTGATTGCAAAATTGAAGAAAAAAATTTGAAAACAGGGATTCTGGATCCAAGGTCATGTGCAGAAATCACCAAGTTTGGACTGACATGGTTATCAGTGTGCCTTTATTATAAGAGCACACTGAAGCAGGCCTGCACAACATACGGCCCGCGGCCCGCCTGGCCTCTGTGCGGCCCACGATGACTCCGGCCGGCGCCAGTTAATTAAATAAATTAAAAAAAAAGTTAAAAAAATGGCGGTGAATCCACGCAGTCCCGGCGCGCATGCGCAGTGCAAGCAGGGCCCGCTCCCCCCCCCTGCTCCCAACGTTGGACGGAGGGGGAAGTATCAACCAGCTCCTCCTGCGGCCTGCTTCCCACCGCTTCCCCCCGTGGCCAGCTTCCCGCGTCCCCCAGAGCTTACCTCCCGTGCCCTCCCTCCCCTCCTCCCAATCCAAGCCCACCGCACATCCCGGGCAGCTGCCGCAGGGATATTGGGGGCAGGAGAGGAAAGCGTCCGGCAGCAAGCTGCACCCACCTGGTCAAGGTAAGTCACTGTCACCCACCCAGTCACTGTTACCCAGTCACTGTCACCCACCCAGTCACTGTCACCCACCCAGTCACTGTCACCCAATCACTGTCACCCACCCAGTCACTGTCACCCACCCAGTCACTGTCTCCCACCCAGTCACTGTCTTCCACCCACCCAGTCACTGTCTCCCACTCAGCCACTGTCTCCCACCCAGTCACTGTCTCCCACCCAGTCACTGTCTCCCACCCAGTCACTGTCTCCCACCCAGTCACTGTCTCCCACCCAATCACTGTCTCCAACCCAGTAACTGTCTCCCACCCAGTCACTGTCTCCCACCCAGTCACTGTCTCCCACCCATCCAGTCACTGTTTCCCACCTAGTCACTGTCTCCCACCCAGTCACTCTCTCCCACCCAGTCACTGTCTCCCACCCAGTCACTGTCTCCCACCCAGTCACTGTCTCCCACCCAGTCACTGTCTCCCACCTAGTCACTGTCTCCCACCCAGCCAGTCACTGTCTTCCACCCACCCAGTCACTGTTTCCCATCCACCCAGTCACTGTATCCCACCCAATCACTGTCTCCCACCCAGTAACTGTCTCCCACCCAGTCACTGTCTCCCACCCACCCAGTCACTGTCTCCCACCCACCCAGTCACTGTCTCCCACCCACCCAGTCACTGTCTCCCACCCACCCAGTCACTGTCACCCACCCAGTCACTGTCACCCACCCAGTCACTGTCACCCACCCAGTCACTGTCACCCACCCAGTCACTGTCACCCACCCAGTCACTGTCACCCACCCAGTCACTATCACCCACCCAGTCACTGTCTCCCACCCAGTCACTGTCTCCCACCCAGTCACTGTCTCCCACCCAGTCACTGTCACCCAATCACTGTCATTCACCCAAGGGGGGAGAGTGATGTGAGGTGCAAGGGGGGAGAGTGATGTGAGGTGCAAGGAGGGAGAGTGATGTGAGCTGCAAGGGTGAGAGTGATATGAGGTGCAAGGGGGGAGAGTGATGTGAGGTGCAAGGGGGGAGAGTGATGTGAGGTGCAAGGGGGAGAGTGATGTGAGGTGCAAGGGGGGAGAGTGATGTGAGGTGCAAGGGGGAGAGTGATGTGAGGTGCAAGGGGGGAGAGTGATGTGAAGTGCAAGGGGGGGGGGAGTGATGTGAGGTGCAAGGGGGGAGAGTGATGTGAGGTGCAAGGGGGAGAGTGATGTGAGCTGCATGGGGGGAGAGTGATGTGAGGTGCAAGGAGGGAGAGTGATGTGAGCTGCAAGGGGGAGAGTGATGTGAGGTGCAAGGGGGGAGAGTGATGTGAGGTGCAAGGGGGGAGAGTGATGTGAGCTGCAAGGGGGAGAGTGATGTGAGGTGCAAGGGGGGAGAGTGATGTGTGGTGCAAGGGGGGAGAGTGATGGGAGGTGCAAGGGGGAGAGTGATGTGAGCTGCAAGGGGAGAGAGTGATGTGAGCTGCAAGGGGGGAGAGTGATGTGAGGTGCAAGGGGAGAGAGTGATGTAAGGTGCAAGAGGGGAGAGTGATGTGAGGTGCAAGGGGTGAGAGTGATGTGAGGTGCAAGGGGGGAGAGTGATGTGAGGTGCAAGGGGGAGAGTGATGTGAGGTGCAAGGGGGGAGAGTGATGTGAGGTGCAAGGAGGGAGAGTGATGTGAGGTGCAAGGGGGGAGAGTGATGTGAGGTGCAAGGGGGAGAGTGATGTATGCTGCAGGAAGGGAGAGTGATGTGAGGTGCAAGGGGGGAGAGTGATGTGAGGTGCAGGGGGGAGAATGATGTGAGGTGCTGGGGGAGAGGGATGTGAAGTGCAGAGGGGGTGGATGTGTGTGGTGTGCAGGGGGGTATTGTGTGTTTGATGTGGAGGGGGAGTATTATGTATGTGGGTGAGGGAGAGATGGGGTATGAGAGATAGATGGGGAGTATCGCAAAGGATGATGATGAGGGGTGCTGGGGGAGATATGAGGATGATGATGATGAGAGGTGCTGGAGGAGAGATGATGATGATGATGATGATGATGATGATGATGATGATGATGATGATGATGATGATGATGATGATGATGATGATGATGATGATGATGATGATGATGATGATGATGATGATGATGATGATGATGATTATTTTACCCTTGCGGCCCAATTTTTTTTTCCTTGGAGCAGTTTGGCCCTTCTCACTTTACGAGTTGTGCAGGCCTGCACTAAAGGATAAAAATAATTAATGGCTGAAGGTGCGGTTCACTTTGGACAGGACTCAGTATAACACAGTGCATGGGAAATAATTCAGTCAAGTTGCAAACTTGACATTGGTTTTTCATCTTGCTTGTGCTCATATTGATATATGCTGTTTGAACACTGTATGATGTTCTTTAGACTGGAGCATAGGGAACTGTAGGAAAAATACACAAACTTGGTTTTTCCACCTTTGCAAATGCCCATTTCTTTACACATTACCTTTACGTTATCCTTGCAACTTTGAATCCGTTTTTCAAATTCACAATATGTTTTCATATTTTTCTAACATTCCTCCAATATGTGATTATCATTCAAGTTTCCAATAGATGCAATTTTTTAGTAGCCTTATTATTGGGACTTTGTGACTAATACTCAATGATGAATGGTGGAAGCATCATTTCCGTGGACATTATGAAAGGGTTAAGAGTAATAAATGGTACAGGTATTGCTGTCTTATCCACTCATTTGTCAAGTAGGGTTGCCAGGTGACTTCTCCACAAATACTAAAGACAATGGGGAATGGTGTGACGCGCTCGAAACACAGACATATACACACACACCCCTCTTACCTCTATCCGCTCCATGCTGTTTCCTGCTCTTCTTGGCCCCACCCCCAGGCTCCTGACATCTTCTCCTGATTGGCAGCATTAGCTAGCAGCAGCTAATCAGGATGGAGGAAGCTGCTCAGCCCCCTAGCAAAAGACCTGCTTTCTACCTCCCAAGCCGTCACGTCACTATGTCCAGAGAGGTAATACCAGAACATACATGTCCAGTATGACCTCTCATTTTTTATTGGACAGTGTCCAAATACAGGACAGTCCGGTTCAATTCTGGACACGTGGCAACCCTATTGTCAAATATGTATATTTTGTGTCTCTGATAACCTTGTGTTTCAGTTTGTAAACTTTCTATAAATTGATGTAAAACAAAATAACAAAACAAAAATAACTTTCTTTTACAAAGACAAAAACAAATTGAAAACAAAAACTACAGGATGTTGCCTTTATCTACATGACATTATGACTGATACTCATCCACAGATATGTCTATTCTTCTTGATCTGCCATCATGGAGTTGGTGTTTTATTTAAAGAACACAAGGAAAGCACTCCATTAACTTTTTGCATGTTTCCACGTTTTCCTATGCTTTTGCTCGAGTCAATACTACAATGCATGCACAGTTTTACCAACAGCTGCTTTATCTGTCGGAGTTTATTGCCATTTGTGATATGACCAGACAGGACAGCACCTGCTCCCAAGATCTGGTGCATGAATGAGAATGTGTCTTTGTGCTTGTGTTAAACAAATTAGAACTAGGAAGTTAAAAAACACAGTAACGTGTCCAAATACTTACGTCTCTAAACCCGTCACTGGCTTTAGCAGATTAGCAATCAAAATGGTGTTAAACAAAGGCATATGGTGTTTCACAGATGTAAAAGCCACGACAAAAGAATATTTCCTAGGTTCTTCCTATAACACTAATTGAAGAAAAACTGAGCCGTAAACCCTGTTTACCGGTGAGACGTCCTATTTATTTAGCTGAAAAATTTATAATTTTTCCACCTTATTTGAAAGCTTTGAAAGCCTCCCACATCTCCCAAAAGGGGTTGGGAATCTAAGTGGCAGATCCTGTAAACCACAAAGTGAAAACTTATATAGGTGTTTACAGCTGATTGTGGTGCGATTGGCCACTTCTGAAGTTCTAGAATTAGCCCTTAAGACCAAAGTGAAGAAATGGTAATAATGTGATTAATGGGTTAAATAAATAGGTAACTGACAGAAAAAAATCATACATACAGTATATTTAAATTTTCTTTTTTAAACTTTTGTTTATATGGTAAACAAATGCATTAGATAATATTTATTATCTTTACCTCATCTCTTTTGAGGTAAGAACTCAATTCATTTAAATGCAACTTCATTGCATATTGAACAGACTTTGGTGAGTTCTTCTAGCTACATGCCAACTGCTAAGTCTAAGGCCTCATTCAGGGTGGCGCTGAGCGGGCGGGTGCGCTCATGCTGGCATCGATGAAACACATTTTGGCAATGTGTGTGGCCAGCTTGAGCAAGTGCATGCGCCCGCTCGGTGCTCAGAGCAAGCAAATTTGAATTTGGCACAGCGCTTCACGTGAGCGGTTCTCCCAATGAGGGCGAACCAGCTCCGTGGTGTCATGGCCACGCCCCCAGGTGAGCGCACGCCTAGCCGGTCACAAATTGCCCTGCCGAGTAGGGCACAGCGCACGAGCGCCAATGCGCCCGTTTCCCTGCCTGGCCAAAGCCTAAGTCCCCGGTGGAGGCTGCTGCATTAGTTTCTGGCATCGTGGCGGCGCGTGCACAGCTTAAAACCTCAATCTGCGGTCTTTAGTGAGTGATCAGAGGTGCGGGGCATGGCCAAAATGGGACATGTGGATGCGGCCATGACGAGGGGGGGGGGGGGGGGCATGACACAAAGCACAGCCCAGCTCAAATGTAAGAAGTCTCTATTTGACAAGGTCCTACCTATATTATTGTATTTTATTTCATACAAGTGTATCGTGTGGTAACCCCAAACATCTCAAGGTGTCCTTCTTAGCAATCGTACAATTGGGTAGCTTCAGAGGATCCAGCCCAACACACTAAAGCCTGTGAGGAGCCTTCCCAGCGTAAACACCAGCACACCATCTCTACATGATGAGGAGGATATCACAGATGCCGGAGCCTTGCAAAGTCCACGTGGAGAAGATGCTGTTTCTTCAAAGGCACAGCCACAACTGTGATCCACACCCCTGCACGCATACGGATGCACTACAACAGGCTCGCAATTCATGTACGCCCACATGGAGAAACACTAAACAGCAATCATTGCACATCCATACCATGGAAGATGCGACTGCAAGGCACATCCCGGCAACCACCATTGCGCCAAACACACACTCTGCACATAGGTCAAAACCACACGATCGACCCCACTCGACCTCACAATCCAATTCTGCAAACATAGACGGCGGACAGAGTAACATAACAGAACGTGACCGCCCACACCCTCCGCAAGGCCAACATACTGATGCAACAGGCCTAACAGACATGGGCAAGTACATGATCCGGCGTGACATGGTGCAAACAGGAATTGCCAACTTCGACAACGTCTTGAGAATCACAGAATATGGAAGTCCACATTGAAGGACACAATCAAGAGTCTGGACTTCTCTGCGAGGGAAGAAATCAGCCTGCTAACCAACTGGTTGGGGAAAGAATCTGCAGAGCATGCGAAGAGGCTCAGGAAAGCAAAAATAAACAGCCCCCAAGTAGGTCTTGAATTAGTATGAGAAAGGCTAGATGAGTGCTATAGTAGCCCAGAGGTAATCAAAGATTCACTTTTCAAGAGTCGGCAACTTCCCCCAGAATCACAGTCAAAACTATTCAAATTTACGAGAGCTCAGAGATCTGCTGCAGGAATTGGAGTCTTCACGAGCAAATCAATCTCTATCAGGTCTCAACATCTTAGACTCCGCACGTGGAGTGAAACCCATCTTGGAGAAGCTACCTCACAACCTCCAAGAAAGATGATCCTCGCAAGGTTCAAAATACAAAAGGGCAAAGCAAGTTGCCTCCCCCTTCTCATTCTTCTTGAGCTTTATTCGCGAAACAGATAAAACAAACAATGATCCCAGATTCATCCTAGGTACACCAACTGTGCCCAGTGCAAGCAACCTAAAGAATGAAAAAACAGCGATAAGATACGGTACAACTAAAACACCCATCTCGGTCTGCAGGAAAAAGGTGTCTCCTACAACTTACATGAGTCCCAACCATCCTGCCGCCGCAAACAAGAAACTAGGGGACCCAAATAGAGAATGTCCCATACAAAAAAAAATGCACCCACTAAACAAGTGCATTGGGTTTAGAATGAAGCCCATACAGGAGCACAAGAACCTACTCAAAGAATTTGGAATTTGCTTCAAATGCTGTGCTTCCACAAGTCATCTATTCAAGGACTGTAAAGAATTCCTCAAATGTGGAATGCAGTGTGCAACAGTGACAAGCATGTAACATTTATACATCCAGAGGCACTGACACTTGACCAACTCAACAACCCTTCCTCCATGGCAACGCATGGTGAGGAGGAAGGAGAAGAGTCACATCCTGTCACATCCCAGTGCACCGAGGTTTGTGGAGAAGAACGTGACCAAAGGTCCTGCTCAAAAATATGCCTCGTAGCAGTGTACCCCAAGGGACAACCTGAGAGGGCTATTAGGATGTATGCAATCATCGATGATCAAAGCAACAGATCATTAGTGTAATCGGAGTTCTAGACAAGACAATGCCTCACCCTACACACTCAGAACATGTGCAGGACTGACTGAGAGAACAGGGAGGAGAGCAAATGGCTATACCATACATTCTGTGGATGGCAGAGTAAAAATACCACTCCCTACACTCATAGAGTGCAACCATCTGGCAGCAAACTGGAGCAAGATTCCCACACCAGACATGGCACATCATCACCCACACCTTAGGGGAATGGCTGACCTCATCCCGCCGATACATCAAGAAGCCAAGATTTTGCTACTGCTCAGCAGAGACATCCTGAGAGTGCACAAAATCAGCGAACAGCGCAACGGACCACATAACGCCCCATTTGTCCAGAGACTTGACCTAGAATGGGTAATAGTGGGAAATGTATGCAGTGGCAAAGGGCACAAACCAGACTATGTTGATGCCCATAGAACAAATATAATGGAACGTGGACACATCCCTCTTCAAATCATGACTTGGCTATATCAAAGTGACAGGAAAGCTTATCAACAAAGAGAAACAAGGTCATACCCCAGAGAACCACAAGAACATCTTCTTATCAGAGGAATGTGACAATGGCCTATGATATTCAGTAGTCCAGGTGACAAAAGACTATGTTCTCTTCCTTTGGTAAAGTTGGTCAATCTCCTGAAGGTGATTGACAAAGAGATCTTCCAAGATAAAACAAACAATCGGACAACTCTGCCTCCACTCCATGCACAAGTGGAGATCTACTAACCAAACGAAAGGGAGGTGAGAAATCAACACAGACCAGTGGCACAATGGGTTAGCGTCTACAGCAGGCCTGCCCAACTCGTAAAGTGAGAAGGGCCAAAATGCTCCAAGGAAAAAAAATTTGGGCCGCACGGGTTAAATCATAATCATCATATCATCATCATCATCATCATCATCAGCATCAGCATCTCTCCTCCAGCACCTCTCATCATCCTCATCATCCTCATATCTCCCCCAGAACCCCTCACTATCAACATTTACGATACTCCCCATCTATCTCTCATACCCCCATCTCTCCCCCTCACCCACACAATACCCCCCTCCACATCAAACACACAATACCCCCTCCACATCCCCCCAGCCCATTCCATGTCAGCAGCCCCCCCCCAAGTCAGCATCCTCCCCATGTCTCTCTTCCTTCAATATGACACTCTCTCCCCCTCCCCTCAATATGACTCTCTCCCCCTCCCTCAATATGACTCTCTCCCCCTCCCCTCAATATGACACTCTCTCCCTCCCCTCAATATGACACTCTCTCCCTTCCCTCAATATCACACTCTCCCTCCCCTCAATATGACACACTCTCCCTCCCCTCAATATGACACTCTCTCTCCCCTCAATATGACTCTCTCCCTCCCCTCAATATGACACTCTCCCTCCCCTCCCCTCAATATGACACTTTCTCCCTCCCCTCAATATGACACTCTCTCTCCCTCCCCTCAATATGACACTCTCTCTCTCCCTCCCCTCAATATGGCACTCTCTCTCTCCCTCCACTCAATATGACACTTTTTCCCCTTCCCCTCAATATGACACTCTTTCCCCCTCCCCTCAATATGACACTCTCCCCCCTCTGAATATGACACGCTCTCCCAATCCCTTCAATATGACACTCTCTCCCTCCCCTCAATATGACACTCTCTCTCTCTCCCTCCCCTCAATATGACACTCTCTCCCTCCCCTCAATATGGCACTCTCTCCCTCCCCTCAATATGACACTCTCTCTCCCTCCCCTCAATATGACACTCTCTCCCTCCCCTCAATATGACACTCTCCCTCCCCACAATATGACACTCTCTCTCCCTCCCCTCAATATGGCACTCTCTCTCTCCCTCCCCTCAATATGACACTCTCTCCCTCCCCTCAATATGACACTCTCTCTCTCCCTCCCAACAATATTACACTCTCCCTCCCCTCAATATGACACTCTCCCTCCCCTCAATATGACACTCCCCCTCCCCTCAATATGACACACTATCCCCCTGCCCTCAATATGACACTCTTTCCCTCTCCCCTCAATATGACACTCTTTCTCACTCCCCTCAATATGACACTCTTTCCCCCTCCCCTCAATATGACACTCTTTTCCCCTCCCCTCAATATGACACTTTTTCCCCTTCCCCTCAATATGACACTCTTTCCCCCTCCCCTCAATATGACACTCTCCCCCCCCTGAATATGACACACTCTCCCAATCCCTTCAATATGACACTCTCCCCCTCCCCTCAATATGACACTCTCCCCCCCTCAATATGACACTCTCTCCCTCCCCTCAATATGGCACTCTCTCCCTCCCCTCAATATGACACTCTCTCTCCCTCCCCTCAATATGACACTCTCTCCCTCCCCTCAATATGACACTCTCTCCCTCCCCTCAATATGACACTTTCTCCCTCCCCTCAATATGACACTCTCCCTCCCCTCAATATGACACGCACTCCCTCTCCCCTCAATATGACACTCTCTCCCTCCCCTCAATATGACACTCTCTCTCTCCCTCCCCTCAATATGGCACTCTCTCTCTCCCTCCCCTCAATATGACACTCTCTCTCTCCCTCCCCTCAATATGACACTCTCTCTCTCCCTCCCCTCAATATGACACTCTCTCCCTCCCCTCAATATGACACTCTCTCTCTCTCCCTCCCAACAATATAACACTCTCCCTCATGTCAATATGACACTCTCCCTCCCCTCAATATGACACTCTCCCTCCTCTCAATATGACACGTTCTCCCCCTCCCCTCAATATGACACGCTCTCCCCCTCCCTTCAAAATGACACTCTTTCCCCCTCCCCTCAATATGACTCTCTCCCCCTCCCTCAATATGACTCTCTCCCCCACCCCTCAATATGACACTCTCTCCCTCCCCTCAATATCACACTCTCTCCCTTCCCTCAATATCACACTCTCCCTCCCCTCAATATGACACACTCTCCCTCCCCTCAATATGACACTCTCTCTCCCCTCAATATGACACTCTCCC
This sequence comes from Ascaphus truei, assembly GCF_040206685.1. Classification (NCBI taxonomy): domain Eukaryota; kingdom Metazoa; phylum Chordata; class Amphibia; order Anura; family Ascaphidae; genus Ascaphus; species Ascaphus truei. The sequence continues at coordinate 218,225,263 of NC_134483.1, forward strand.
TCCCCTCAATATGACACTCTCCCTCCCCTCAATATGACACTCTCTCCCTCCCCTCAATATGACACTCTCTCTCCCTCCCCTCAATATGACACTCTCTCTCTCCCTCCCCTCAATATGGCACTCTCTCTCTCCCTCCACTCAATATGACACTCTCTCCCTCCCAACAATATGACACTCTCCCTCCCCTCAATATGACACTCTCCCTCCCCTCAATAGGACACTCTTTCCCCCTCCCCTCAATATGACACTCTTTCCCCCTTCCCCCAATATGACACTCTTTCCCCCTCCCCTCAATATGACTCTTTCCCCCTCCCCTCAATATGACACTCTCTCCCCCCCTGCAACTCACATCACACCATGTCAGCAGCCCCCCCCTCACATGTCAGCAGCCCAACCCCCTCACATGTCAGCAGCCCACCCGCCTCACATGTCAGCAGCCCACCCCACCTCACATGTCAGCAGCCCACCCCCCCTCACATGTCAGCAGCCCACCCCCCTCACATGTCAGCAGCAGCCCCCCCTCACATGTCAGCAGCAGCCCCCCTCACATGTCAGCAGCAGCCCCACCCTCACATGTCAGCAGCAGCCCCCCCTCACATGCCAGCAGCAGCAGCCCCCCCCTCACATGTCAGCAGCAGCCCCCCTCACATGTCAGCAGCAGCCCCCCCCTCTCACATGTCAGCAGCAGCCCCCCCCTCACATGTCAGCAGCAGCCCCCCCTCTCACATGTCAGCAGCCCGTTTTTTACACCCACCCCCCCACCAGCCCGTTTTTCTCACACACACACACACACACACACACACACACACACACACACACACACACACACACACACACACACACACACACACACACACACACACACACACCCCTCTCTCCGGCCTATACACAATTGTATGCATATATATGCTTCTCCCTATACTCCATACTTTCATGAGAGAACAGATTCTTTCCTCTGTGTGATATGCAGTACTACTGCTCTTTAACTGCAAGTAGTTAATGACTGCATCCCTGAGCCATGTATCTCTCTGATCTTCGATTTCCTGCATGATAGGCTCTGGTACATAAAGAAACTCTCATATCCATGTGACTGTCTGTACCTGGCTACAATAGCTCTATCAGCCCTACTTAACTTGGTTAGTTTTCTGTTCCCAGCCTTTCCTGACAGTACCCAGTATTTAGGCTCCTCAGTGGCAATCTCATCATACAGAATAGATGAGCCTTTGGGTGTCACATGCTTTCAGTTGATTTCTATCCATCTCTTGAAAAGCTCTTCGGAAGCCTCCTGCTAAGAGTAAGTGCCTACATCCCACCAGTGATCTACCACATCATTCTTTATCAGTACGAACCTAGTACGGTCCATCCCTTTATCAAATAAGGGTGCCCACCATTTGTCTCGGCGCTCATATGATGACACACTCATACCTTCTTCTGATTCATCTCTTGAGGAGACACCAGATGTCTCTCTGTCTGTGGAGTGTGAACCTTTAGTGTTACCTCTAGTTACATCTGTATACCTTGTGGGATTCATTCTGGGCGCCTTAGAACTTAAAGGACACTCTTTTCAGAAGACTTGGACCCTCTGGTCCTACCTCTAGGTGCAGGGTTAAACACAGTGGGGTTAGGTACAGGTATGTGACTTGACCATGGTATTTCCCCATCAGAACGCTCATCACTCGAAACCCAATCCTGCCAGTCCATGGAAAATTTGGGCGTCTCACTTTGCTTCCCCCACTATGACCTGGTGGCTGTAAACGTGACGGGGCAGGGGCAGGGGCAGTGGCGGGGGCAATGGCGCTAGGGGCGGTGACCATAGAATCTCCATAGTCCATCACAGTGTCTCTTAGGGGGCAATGCCGTGACCTTTAGATGTTCTCTTACTGTCGCTGGCGGCAGCTCGAGTGGCTCCTCTCTTGGCCACTTGTACTTGAAATATTCTAAACTCTTCCTCCTCTATGCCTGATCTCCTCAGGGAGTCAGCTAAGGCTTACGGGCCTTAGCTCCGTGTCGACCCGGAAGTGACGTCATCATAGGTCATCGCTGCGGAGTCTCCGTACGCCTCTGGGTCCTGCGCCGGATGTGCAGCACTCACCGGAAGGGGTGGCGGTGGATCTGCGGGATCATGGACGAGCAGGTAGGCCGTCGGACTCGCTCTCTCTTTTGGTTCTTCTTTCACCTGGCGGAAGTAAGGAGGTGGTGGTTTCTTGCCACTCCGCTGGCGCACGATATTCTGCAGTTCTTCAGGAGCAGTCTCGGGTTCCATCTCCGCCACACTGGGAGTCGCCACGGCCGTGGGACTTCTACCCGGCTCAGCTGGTACAGTGCTTTCTGTAGGGGGGTCTCCGGACTCATCCGCTCCATCTCTCTGGTAAGTGGACTCGTCTGTCTTTCACCGCTGGGGTGGTCTGCCGGCCGGCGCATCACCACCGATGACAGGCTGTCTCTCTCATCGTCCGACGATGATGCAATGGCACCTCCGCTGGGGAAAAAAAGACAGTTGCTATGGGTTTTTATTCTTCAGCTCTGCTATAAGTAGGATTTTAATTTTACTCCTACCGGATGATTCCACTTATTAGTGTCTTTAGCCCTACATTAATGTGTCTGTTGTTTTATTAATATTTTATTTAATTGCATTAAATTTGTGATTATCTCTTTGCCAATCTTTTCAGTATTTGTTTGTATATATTGGTCTTGTTTAGTTGCACTATGATCTTTTTCTTTTGTCTTTTTTGTTTTTGTTTTTTATGTTTGTTTGTCTGTCTATGAGACTTCACTGAAGATTCCCCTCGGGACTCCATTCCATATACCCTTGGACTCTATTTGGTCAGTTTTATCTTTTCCATTTTGGAGGCGCCGGCTTTTCAGTTTTTTTACTGTTTGTATTGGTTTGTGTACACCTTTTTTGCCTAGGCAGCCCCCACTTTAAGTTTAAAGTGTACTTACTGTATGTGTGTCACTTATATTGTCATCTATTTTCATTCACTGCATTAGCGCTGTTTTCACTGCTCTTCCCTCTTACCTCCGCTGGGGAGCCACATCTTGTCTTTGCTGCACCACTAGTTGTTATGGGTATAAAGCGGGCCCGCTCTGGTACCTCCACTTTGGGTGCTCTCCTCACCGCCAGGGCACATCTGGATAGCTCGGCCTGGATCCCTACCGCATGGGTGACATATGGGACCAGGGCTGCATTCGCATCTGCTTCCTCCACCTCCATCAGTATCGCTTGAGATCCCTCTGTAGACCAGAGGTAGGATATGCCACACTGTTGGCACCTCACCAACTGTTGGCACCTCTCTGTAGTACTTGGCGCGGGCCCCGGTGCCCTGCATTGTAGACACAGGCACCGAAGGTACTCGCGGCCCTCAACCTCCACAACCAGGAAGCCTCCTAGAAGCTGGTATGTAGATACGCTCAGCTCAGCCATCTTTTGCCCAGGGGTTGATTTAGTCAGCTTGCTTGCTCGACAATTTGTTCCTTCTCTGTCGCCAGCCAAACAAGAGTGAGTGTTTTGTGGCTCACTTCCTGCTCCTCCTTCAGTTGGGTGGAATACTGTGATTGGCTCTTGTCGTGCCCCCTCCCTCTGGTGGATGTTAGAGGCGGGATAATCAATTTCATTGCATGACGGGGGCTCGTCTTTTGGCCAGTCACTGCACAGGGGGCGCGGCCACAGCTTTCACGCCACTTCCCTCCTTTAGGTGGGGTTCTGGTTTTGGCGCCAGACCCTTGCACATCTCTTCAAACATTTGTCGCACAGCCTGCTTGCATGCAGCACGTGCACAATCTAGGCTTGACTGGAGTCGCCATTTTGGAACCTCTGCACCACGTGGTGCACGATCTGGCATAGCAGTCGCCATTTTAAACTCCTAAGTGCCACACGGGGCACATGTACTTAAAGCCGCCATCTTTGCTGAACCTGCTAGGCTCACAGTAGCGCTACTATCACTGCCTTCCTTTTTCAGCATTGGAAGCATACATAACTCTGTCTGTTTTGCTTCGCTGAAAACCTGTCCTGATTATCCCAGCAGTGCCTCCAATTGTAACCCCCCTACTCCCACCCAATCTCAGATAGGGTCTCCTAGGGAGTCTAATGCTCAGGCTACATGTTTCTGTGTAGTGCGTACCTGGTTGGCAACAGGAGGCACTGAGTCTCCTGCGATGACATGGGGGAGAACAGGACAGGCTTCTGGGGTTGTGCCTCTGTCTCTTCTACTGGTGCAGCGCCTCAATCTCCTGAAGCCCCCAACTGTATGGGGTGAAGTACCAACAAGAGAGTTCTCCTTCCCCTCCTCTCGATACACTTCACTCTCAGGCAGGAGTTTATATAAAAGTGCAAGATCTTTATTGTCTCTTCACTTCTCAGAGGACAGGTTGCACTGCAGGCTGTCTTCCCTCAAGATGTCCCTGACCTCACTCCCGGCCTAGGGCACCAAGAGTGGGTCTAGCCCTTCCCCTACCCTCTGGGCAGGGTAGGAGGTATGGGGTACGCACTTTCCCTCCCTGGAAGGAGGCCTCAAGCCTGCCAGTCCTGGCAGCTCAATCTGTGTCACCTTTGTCCCTTCCACTCCAGGGACAAACTCACACTAAAAAGGAAATGGCAATACCCTAAGTAGCTCCAACAGGCACCGCCCCTGTGTCTTCTGATTGGACACAGAGCCTGATGACCTGCCTTCACTGCCTCAGTGTACTGCCTGAAGTGGGGAAAACCCATGATTGATCCTGGAAAACCTGGCTTACGCAGAGATTACTGCCAGGAGGAGGGCAGACCTGTAGCCCAAACCACACAGGGCTACACATACATGGACTGTTTATGTATTGTTGTTATATTTATATGTTCCACATGTTTCTATAGCGGTATCTACAGATACCAGACGGGGAGTGCCCTGGAAGAGGATTGTGTTTTTTCTCTGTCTTCAGTCTGCCAGCACTCCTCAGCCTAGCTGTTATAACAATGTTGCAACCCCTTGTGGGTTTCTTGGCTTCAGACAGTTGCCTTGGCAGCCCAACTGTCTTTTTACCAGGATGGACGGCTCCGTCTCCCCTTGCCATTTGGTATTGTCCCAGTTAATTTCCCATCAGCCCGGTAAAGTAACTGATTTTTACCTATCCCTATATCCTGCATTTATCCCACTGCCCTGGTAGCTCCCCTTCCCCTCCATTGCTCTCATGTTTTAGTGTTCCCTCAGTACTCCCCCCCCTCTTTTATTTATGTTGTTGCCCCAAATAAACACTTCAGCAAGTAGGAAGGTTCCCTTGCTTGATATATGGGATTGAATTAACCTGTCTGTCCCTACTCATCTATCAGGGTGTGTTTGGGCCAGAACATACATACTTATTACAGCTAATAATATCTTTGTCCAAGTAGGAACCGGAGCACAGCCACACTACTGTAGTATAGGACATGAAAGGTTCTTTTCAAATATTTCTTGACTAAAAAAGCATAAGGACAGACATCCTAATAACACTCTGACATGTTTCACGCACAGGGCGCATTATCAAAGAGTAGGTTTTTAGCTAAACATATAACTGGAAAACAATAAGTATCATATAAGATTAGAAATTACTACTGACCTAGTGAAAATAAATACTTAGCTATGTTTATTTCAATGCTGACTTGTTTTAGGAATGCCACTTGGACTGATTATTTACTGTTGTTCCCCTGAAAGGCGCTTTCATGTTGTTGGCTACTAAGTGTATAAAAAAACCTAAAACAATATGCTTCACTAATTTTTCACATCATATGTCAAATTACTACAGAAACAACAAATCAAAATAGAAATTTAGAAGGTTAGACAAAAAGAGCATGGTTCACAGTGGTGAAATATTTATATAAACGCAATGTACAAACTCATATTCCTCACATAAAGTCCCCATTTTATATTAACAATGTTTTATTGAGTACACCAATTTTATTATTAAGAAACCACCTGGGCTAGTTCAGTTAGATTATGTGTTGAATGGTAGCCAGAAAATATGGGAATGATCAATCTGGTAGCAAGAGCCAAACATGCTTTTTTAATAAACAAGGTAGAAGTGGTCATTTAAATCCAGCGTCTGGTGAAAAGAATTTCAATTGCATTATATTCAAAGAAATAAATATGGGAAGAAGAAGAAAAATGAAATGACCAAAGTTCCAGTTGACTTGCAACACTTTTGACATTCATTAAAGTTCAATAATATGTAACATGAAATGCTAACTGCAGCTTATTCACAACATATTTGAAATGCTGAAATAGAAAGAAAATGTGTAGCTTATTCTATTTTCTTCTGGTTGACTGAAAAAAAAACATTTTAGATATAGATGACTGACTGACATAAACTTTGAGGGTTGTTTCCTGTTTAAGAAAAGAAATACATACGTAAACTTAACATATTAAACCAATGCATTTAACATTCTCTTTATGACTATCTATGTTTCATATTGCTAAACAATTTATGACAGTTTAAAAAAAAGAATTTCCCGGAAGAGTCCATGAATCCACACGTGAGAAAGGTCCCAGACTGTACCACCAACTTCAAGTGGTCAAACTCAATTATACTTTTATATGTGCATTCGATTAGGCAATGAGTTGTAAGGACTGAGGGATTACCTGGAAATAACAAGGTAAAAGTGATAATGAAATACGTTCTGATCTATCCACCACAGAGAAAAAGTAAATTTGTTACACGTGTTATTGCTCTAATTGAAAGTTTTTATGAGAAGAGAGTACACGTAAATGAGAATATGTCTGTAACTATCCCGTGTTAGATTAACTGAACATTCCTTCTGTTTGGTATGAACACTAATTGTCTGAGTCTTTAAGATAGGGAGAAAAGGAGCTGAAAGAACGGATACTGATGGGAAAGGATTTAGATTGGCAGGTGTAAGAGGTTTTCGAAGTAAAAGCACTAGAAATATAGTAAGTGGTGTAGGAAGCAGAGAGTTTTCAGAAGAGCATACGAAGTGAACAGGGATTAAGGGAGAAATAAGAATTGAAATATAGCAGTGGAAAGAGAATGTTGAAGACTGGGAGAAGAGATTTGGATTTGTATGGATTAATATGAAATTTGATTGGGAGCCTCTAAGGAGTGATTCCCAACCTTTTTTGTTTGAAGGAACCCTTTAAGTTTTTCACAAATCTCGGGAACCCCTATCTGACTGACACATATTAGGTTAGTTTCACACCTCACGAGCCCCCTCTATTTTCCACCCTCTACCATGTATTTCTCTCCCCTCCGTCTAACTCACACTCCCCCCGTCCCACCTCACATGTATTTATCTCCCCTGTGTCTCACTCTTACTCCCTCCTTTCCTCACTCACTCCCCCCCTTAACCTCTCACTCGCCCCTACCTTTCATCAATTACCCCATTCTTACGTAATCCCCCCGCAAAATACATATAAAAAAACCACCCCCCTAAATACATATAACACCACCCCGCAATACATAAAGAAATACCCCGCCAATACATATTAAAAAGACCTCCCCCCCACCCAAATACATTTTAAAAAGAATCCCACTGGCGCAATACATTTGAAAAAGACCCCCACCACCTATATACATTTTAAAAAGACCCCCACCACAAAAAAATCATTTAAAAAAGTCCCCTCCCCACAATACATATCTCCCCAAGCACCCCTCCTCATCATCCTCAGCCTCATACAGTGTATCTCCCCCAGCACTCCTCAACATCATCATCCTCATATACCCACCCCCCTGCATCTCACATCACCCCCCATGAATCATACGTTGCCCCCCCTCCATATCTCACATCGACCTCCGCCACCCTGGATCTCACATCTCCCTCTGCCCCCCCCCTCATATATGCCTACCTCAGGCAGGAGGAGAGGCTGGTTACCTGTGGTTGCCGGAGGAGGTGGCAGTGGGTGGGCGAGCAGGCAAGATGTGGCAGCGGTGAGCAGGAGGCAACAGGGGTGAGGTTGAGTAAGGACAAGAGGGGGTGAGTGAGGAGAGGGTGAGGTGCTCTTCAGACCCTCAGTGTGATCACAGCCGCACATCTCCTGCCCCAGAGTGCACAAGGACAGTCACTGGAGTATGGCAAGTGCAGGGGGTGGGGATTACAGCTCCTGGTCCTCAAGTGATGCGGAAGTCTTTCTCTCCCCGGTCGCATACCTTTTTGAGGTATGTGTTAAGAAGAGGGGGTTATGTGAGGAGTAGCGGTATATAGCTGGCAGGAGGCGGCGGCGCACTGCTGGAGCACGTTCCTGCAATCTTGAGGGGGGGGGGCAGGAAAGCCATTGCGAGCCACACAGTCAGTGTGGGCAGCCCGTGGTCCAGGCGGAACCCCTGGGACTGCTCAACGGAACACCAGGGGGAACCCTGGATGGGAATCACTGCTCTAAGGAATTGAAGAAAGAGTAAAAAGAAAAAAAGATCTTGAAGAAAATGAGCTAGTATAGCAAAAAAAATTGTCACGAGACACACAAGCCAGAGAAATAAGAATGGGTCATCTTTTATTGTAGAAATATATACAGTGGCGAGAAAAGTTTGTGAACCCCAATGATAATTACAGAAATTCCATTGTTTTTCCATGAAAACCTTTTTTTAAATATCCAATAGGGTTTATATTAACCAATTCAATGTCTTTTGAAACAAGATTAAGTATAAATGATTTGGACAAACAATGAGTAATTAAGAGTCAGGGTATGTGCAAAAGTAAGTGAAACCCTGGTTTTATCAGCTAAATTAAAGGGGATAATTAGAATCCTGTGTTTAAATAATTAGGTAGATCTTCAGGGGTGAGTTTGGCAGACCCCACCCTATATAAAGATCAGAAACTTTGTAAGTTTTGTCTTCACATAGAGGTGTGTGGAAACATGTCATGCTATGATCAAAATAAATCTCTGAGGACCTCAGAAAAGCAGTTATTGAAGCTCATCCGTCAAGAAAGGGTTAAAAAAAACATTTCTAAAGATTTGGTACTCCACCAATCCACTGTCACACAGATAAAGAACAAATGGAGAATATCCAAAACCACAGTCACTCTACCCAGGAGCGTTTGACCTACCAAAATCTCTCCAAGAACAAAAAGGGAAATCATCCAGGAAGTTAGAAAGAAGCCCAGAGTAACATCAAAGGATCTGCAGGCCACTTTCGACTAGGCTTATGTGAGGGTTCATGACTCAAGTATCTGAAAAAGACTAAACAAGAATGGTGTTCATGGAAGGATAGCTAGGAGGAAACTACTGCTCCCTAAAAAGAGTATTGCTGTCTGTCTGAAGTTTGCCAATGGTATGTATCTGTCATCATAAATCTGTGCCCAGGACATACATGAAAATGAGAGGTAACTCTCAATATATTACTTCCTGGTAAAACATTTTATAAGTAAATAAAGAGCACATAGATGATCCACAAAGGTAGAACTTTTTGGCCTCAATGAGAAATGTTATGTTTGGTGAAAACCAAACACTGCGTTCAAACAGAAGAACCTCATCCCAACCATCAAGCATGGTGGTGGGAATGTGATGGTTTGGGCCTGCTTTTCTGCCTCTGGACCTAGACAGCTTGCAATCATTGACACAACCATGAATTCTTAATTGTAACAGAAAATTCTAGAGGAGAATATCAGGCCATCTGTCAGTGAGCTGAAGCGAAACTGAGTCATGCAGCAAGACAATGATCCTAAACATACAAACAGATCTACAAAATGGCTGCTGAAGAAGAAATTCCATGCTTTAGCATGACCTAGTCAAAGTCCGGACCTAAACCCCATCAAAATGTTGTGGCAGAACCTGAAGCGAGCTGTCCATGCAAGGATGACCTCATATGTCACGAGTTGAAGCAGTTCTGTAAGGAGGAATGAGCCAAACTTCCTCAAAATCGATGTGAGAGCCTGACCAGCAGTTACAGAAAATGCTTAGTTGAAGTCATTGCTGCTCAAGGGGGTGCCACCAGGTACTGAATCTAAAAGTTCACAAACATTTTCACACATGGATATTGAATGTTGATTCATTTGTGGATAAATAAATGTTGAAAAAGTATCATGTTTTTGTGTAATTTGTTTGATCAGGTTTGAAAATCTGATTTATGAGAGACCAACTACATTAGATTTATTTACATTAGAAAAGAGGTGTCTAAGAGGGGATATGATAACTATATACAAATATATTTGGGGACAATATAAGGAGCTTTCAAAAGAACTATTCATCCCAAGTGCTGTACAAACAACACCGGTCATCCCTTAAGGTTGGAGGAAAGGAGATTTCAGCAGCAACAAAGGAAAGGGTTCTTTATAGTAAGGGCAGTTAAATGTGCAATTCATTTACCCATGGAGACTGTAATAGCAGATACAATAGATATCTTCAAGAAAAGGCAGGGCGTATTTTTAAAACAGTATACATGGATATATTAAATAAACATGGGAAGGATGTTGATCCAAGGAGAAATCTGATTGCCATTATTGGAGTCAGGAAGGAAATGTGTGTTTCCCTTATGAGATATCATTGGATAATGTTTCACTGGGGTGTTTTGTTTGCCTTCCTCTGGATCAAAATACTGGAAATTTAAATATAGGATAAGTATCTGCCGTCTAAATTCAATATAAGTTTAACATATGTCTTTTTTTAACCTCGTTACTACATGTAACTATATAAGAAGTCAAGTAGACAGCCATATGTAATGCTAAGGCAATGTGCTTGAGGGCTTGGATGTACTGTAATGTTATATTCTGTGTTGAAGAGGGATTTAACTCGCGTTGAAATGTTTTCAAGGCAGAATTACATATGTAAATATATGCTTAACAAATGCTGAAATATGCATTATATGTGCAAAAAAATTACAACTATTTCAACAATTTATTCTATGTGATGAATAAGTTAAGCTGCTTTGTAGTGTATAAGAAGAAATGGAGATTACTGAAATGGTCTCTCTGATTCTCTCTTCCACAATTTTGCATGCCTTTTAGATTTTTTTAATTGCATACCTCACAAATGGTGACCCAAAATTCTGTTTCTGCACAGTTTGGACATGCAAAACGTATTAATAAATATATTGAGATGTGTTTCCGTGCAAAAAAGCCCTAAAATACCATTCTCACAGTTTAATGCTTATACCTCGCTTTCATTTGTTGGAGTATTTCTGCCTTTGCCACAAGCTCTTCTCTTATTATCCAAACACGTATGAAGTATGATAATTTTGGTTTGCTTGGTGATCCCATTATACTTGCAATTTCAATGTGGATTATCTCATTATCAACACAAAGTAATTCTGTCATTTACAATGTTTGATAATTACAGGTAATCAATATGTCATTCAATTGACAGGTTTGCAGAAGGAAGCTTATTGAAACTACACTACATCTAGAACCAAGATTAGTAATAGTTTAATGTTGTTAAAGACTCATCGTACAGCATTTCAATTAATGTAACTGTGCAATCTGCTTAATTAGTTTGTTTTGTTTTATTAGAAGATTGGTTTAATCACAAATTGTTCACTGCTGTTTTGTTGTACATTATTTGAAAAAATCCCTCAAGACAGCAAGTTGAATGAGTAAAAATAGTCAGAGCAGACACTGCTTTGTAAAGGACAATTCAGGGTAGTGTCAGGGCATGTTGTCTTGTGTGGTTCTCATCTCTTAGATATAAATGACACAAACAGTAGGGGGCCCAAAAGTACAACTGCTAGAGCCTGTCAGATTATAAGAAAGTAAAATGTGTTTCTAAAAAGAAGACTCAACAGGCATGTTTCCCCTGATACACTGTAACTACATATTCACAAGAGGCTTGTGTGATGTTGCATTATAGAATCTAATCTAACCACTTTGATAGTGGTAGCAATCAATAAAGAGACATATCTTCTTCGTATATAATTTATGTGACAAGTGATGTCCTGCCATTATAGTATGCATTTTGCTATGTAGCCTTTAAAATTGCCTGGACATTCTTTGTCCGGCTACTACCAAATATCTTTTTTTTTTTTTATAACTTGAATTTTATTGTGAACAAATGCATGTTATACAGAGTAAAAATTATATGCATACAAAATACAAAATAGCACATGTAATGTGAGCCTTGATTCACGTATATTAGGTTCGCACGACTTTTCGAGCCCTACTCCGCCGTGCGAGTGAAGGTGAGCAAATAATAATAATGTAAAAAAAAAAGGAGGTTGGGGGGGTAGAAGGGAAAGGGGAGGAGGAAAGGGTATTAGGTAGGGGAGGACACAACGGAGCTAACTTTTCTTGAGGTTGCACCTATGACATAGGGGTTGCAATGTTATATCTAGAGCTCTATTCCACTTTGATCCCATCGTGTGTGTGGGGCTAATTAATTTACTTTCCCATAGGAGAACACACCTCTTACTATCATAGCCAAATTGTGTCACGCTCTACCCCGGGGATGTCTGTCTGTGCCAACCATGGGGTCCAGATTTTTAGGAAATTGTCGCCAGTGTCATTAACTAAACTTGTTAATTTTTCCACCTGGCAAATAAACCAAATACGATTCCGAATCTTTGGGATAATTGGAATATCGGGACGTTTCCATAATGCTGCAATCTCACACGTGGCTATTGCGAAATGTGCAATTAATTTGTTATGTGACTTTGATAGACCCTTTAAAGGTCTGTTCAAAAGAAACAGCCAAGGGTCAGGGGGGATAGAGAGGTCAAAAATCCTCTGGATCCAATTTCTGATTTTTTCCCAGATTGGGTTAAAACCACAGCATATGTAAAAGGTCAGCTATTCCTCCACATTGTTTGGGGCACAATGGGGAGGACCCTGGTGCAAACTTAGATAATTTTAGTGGGGTGAGGTACCATCTCATAAGAACTTTATATGCGTTCTCCTTCAGTGTGGTGCATATGGAACTTTTGGCGGTGGCTAAGAATATGGAGTCCCAATCCTCATCCTCTAGGGTTTCCCCTAAGTCTATCTCCCATTGGTTTTGGAATGAAGGTGTTTGCTGTTTGGATGTAGCAGGTTCGACTACCTCTCTGTAGATCGTAGATATAAGTCCCTTAGTGTCGGTTTCTGCCCGGCAGAGCTTTTCGAATTTCGTCAGGGGAGGGTATGGGGCGGATTTGTTATAAAATGTTATAAAATGCTCTAATCTGGAGGTATTTATAGAATTCTGAGTGGGGCAAGTATTTTTCTAAACTGATATGGTCGAATGTTTTGATTTTTAGATTATATCCTTCCATATCCTTGATTCTATTATATCCGTTTAGTTTCCAGATTGAACTATTTCTACCAATTAGGCCAGGTGCAAAACTTGGGTTGTTCCAAATGGGGGACATCAGAGAACATCCTGATGTGAGTGAGTTTTTGATGCTCGTTGCTTCCCAAACCGATAGGGCGTTGGTCATTGAGGTGAGCGGTACAGTAGCGGGTTTCCTCGCTGTTTTAGGTAGCCAAATCAGGCTGCTAAGCTCTAATGGGGAGCAAGCAGAACTTTCCAATTCTACCCATCTTTTCAATTTAGGGTCAGAATGCCATTGTATAATTTGACTTAATTGAGCCGCTTTGTAGTATGATAACAGGCAGGGTACCGCTAAGCCACCTGCTAAGGTAGGTCTTTTCATATTTAGTTTATTGACTCTCTTTTTTTTCCTCCCCAGATAAAGTTAGATATTGCAGACTGAAGTGAGAGTATATCTTTCAGTTTGAGTGGCACAGGTAATGTCTGGAAGACGTATAGGATACGGGGATGTAGATTCATTTTAACGCTATGTATCCTACCTATCCAAGAAATCTTCTCGGAAGACCATCTGATTAGGTCTTGTTTTAATGTCCAAATCAGGTTGGGATAGTTTGCATTATAGATGCTTTTTGCATCCTTGGTGATGTGGATCCCCAGGTATTTTATAGATTTCTTTTGCCAATTAAATTTGAAATTCAGTTTCAGTAGTTTCTCCGTATGTCTAGGGAGATTGATATTCAGAGCTTCAGATTTGGATTGGTTTATTTTGAACCCAGAGACCTTAGAAAATTTGTCTAGTAGGTCAAATAGGTTAGGTAATGATGTGAGGGGTTTTGAAATGATTAATAGGATATCGTCTGCGTACAGGGCCGCTTTATGTGATTGAGAATATGCGTTTAACCCTGAGATATCCGAATTATCTCTAATACGTGCCGCCAGAGGTTCTATACATAGGGCAAACAGGAGGGGAGATAACGGGCATCCCTGTCTCGTGCCACTTTGAATTTGAAATGAGAGTGAGGGGAAGCCCTGATGTATAACCCTGGCAGTTGGGCCTGAATATAGCGACACTCACCCGATCCCCAAAGCCAAATGTTGCTAGCGTCTCTTGAAGATATGGCCAGTCTATCCTATCAAAAGCTTTTTCTGCATCCAGACTTAATAACATGGTTTGAGCATTATTTTTATTTGCCAATTCTAGCAGATCAATAAATCGTCGGGTGCTGCCTGCCTCCCTTTGATGAAGCCGACCTGATCTGGATGTATTAGTTTGGGTAAGATTAGACTTAATCTGTTGGCCAACAGTTTAGCATATATTTTTATATCGGTATTGATTAAGGAAATTGGCCTGTAGCTTTTACAATTCAGCGGATCCTTGCCAGGTTTATGTATTAGTGATATAGACGCCCGCAGCATATCTCCAGGGATTGGAGCTCCTGCTAATATAGCGTTGAACATGTGGAGCAGCCGTGGGGCAAGTGAGTTAGAGAACTTCTTATAGTATAGTCCCGAGAAACCATCTGGTCCTGGCGCTTTTGATGGTTTAAGTTCTTTAATGGCCTGTGACACTTCTTCTAATGTGAAGTCAGCGCCCAGAACCTTTCTGTCCTGCTCTGTCAATCTCTCCAGATTTGAGCTAGCCAAGAAATCTCTCAATGCTCTGCTCGTGTTTTTATTATGTGCCACTTTCTTTCCGTCATATAGGGAACCATAAAATGAACCGAATTCTTCTACTATCTTTTTGGGGTTGGCTGTTTGTATGCCCGATTTTAAGCGTATAGCTTGGATGTTAAACTTAGATTGCCTATCTTTTAGCTCTCGAGCTAGCATCGTATCCGGCCTGTTAGCTTTTTCGTAAAACTTCCTCTTGGACCAACTTAGGGAGTTATCCGCCCTGGAAGTCAATAACATATTCAATTCTATTTTTGTATTTTTTAGATCCTGTGTTGTTTGTGGATCAGGGTTGGTCTTGTTGTTTGAGAGAAGAGAGTGTAGTTTGGTTTGGAGCGTTTTAATTTTGGAATCTCTTTCTCGTTTTCGCTTAGCTGTGATGCTGATTAATATGCCCCTTAAGGTTGCTTTATGAGCCTCCCAAAGAATCATATGGGATTCCACAGAGCCTGTGTTTATCTCAAAAAAATTAGCAATTTCTTGATCTATAGCGTCACAGATTTCAGGTATCTTAAGAATAGATTTGTTAAGTTTCCAGTTTGCACCTGGTCGATTGGCCCGGATATTGTTGCACCTTAGCTCTATTGGTGCGTGGTCGGACCATGAAATATCATGGATCTCTGTATGAGTGACCATAGGAACCAGGTGGCACGAAACAAAGAGGTAATCAATTCTACTGTATGAGGTATGTGGGTGGGAATAAAAAGTATAATCTCTGGTAGATGGATGGAGCTCTCTCCATATATCCACTAACTGGGTATCTTTTAGGCCTCTGTGAAGGGCGGATTGCGCCTTTTTATTGTCAGAGACTCCTCCTCCTGATCTATCTATTGCAGAATGCATTGTTATATTGCAATATCCTGCCACTATGACGCAGCCTTTAGCTACTGAGTTTAGTATTTTGAAAAACTTATCAAAGAAAGTTGCATCTTGTATGCAGGGGGCGTATAGGGAGGCCAATGTGATAGGCTGTTCGTGGATCGTTCCTAATAAAATAATAAAGCGGCCTTCTGCATCTTTTTTAATTGTCTGGGCGATAAATGGGACTCTGTTACTGAACAGAATGGCTACCCCTCTTTTTTTGGCTGAGGCTGGGGCGGTGAAATATTGGGAGAAGCCCTTGTCCAAAAATTTACGTGGGTTTTTGTTACTGAAGTGTAACACGTCCGCCTGTTTTCTCTTATAGTCCGTAAAAGCTAATTTTCTTTTGATTGGACTTTTAAAGCCTTTTACATTGTGAGATATTAAGGTTAACGCCATATGTTGTAGTAAAAGAGGTAACTAGTGTAACGACCCATGTACTCACCTTTAGCCATATCTCTGGTGAATCTATCTGTTGTGCCTGTAGTTCTCATGCCAGTTAGACCCGTCTGCGGGGCTCCGAATGTCCTTGGGAGGGGGGGGAAGGGGAAATAGGGGGGATAGGGAGACAAAACAAGGGAAGTTACAGGAGGGATACAACGGGGAAAGGGGAAAAATGTAAAAAGAAGTGAACAAAAAACAAGAGCACACCACGGGAGTCCCCGAGGATAGCCCCTGCGCCCAGAAGGTAGGTCTTTTGGCTCCACCCCATGGATGGGCCAAACTCCTGTAGTGGAGACAGACCTCTCTGGGTCTTGTGGTCGGTCCCCACTATTTGGGGGCCGAAAAAAGGGACACATGCGCGTCGCCGAGGATACCTCCCCCGGCACATTTTCCAATATTTTCTTAACTTGTTAATTGCGGCAGATAAAACTGGGTGTTATAATTGCCAGAGACAGCACATAAAACACAGACAAAGCTCAGTTTTAGCACATCCAGTGAAAATCATACACGTACAGTGCCTAAATATATATGTATAAATATCTATTAAGTAAAATGGTCTTTTAGTTTGACATTTTTGGCCAAAATTGTTGTAAGCCCCTGAGCCAACGTCACGGCAGACCACAATTCAGGGGTCCCTAACGCTAATATAAATTCTTAATAACCTGTGTAATAACAGGAAGAATGATTTATAGTAAATCTGTCAATATTAGTTGCAAAGTTCTAAGTCTGATTGAAGCCTTTATTAACCTGTACATTACCAGGAAAGGCACTCTGTATTAGAGATGTCACAACCATCCTGCAAGCAAACAAGTTCCCCTGTGTGGAAGATGCTATGGAGTGAGCCCTTAACCATTTAAATGTGGGAGGGGGTGAGCTTAAATTAAGTAGGAGGTTGCCAACCTCCAATCAGCCAGGACTAGCTGAAACACAATTGTAAAATATACTGGACACCTAACAAGCTCAGTTAGGTGGCCAGTATATGTTATAATTGCCAATTAGAAATAGAAACCTTAATATGAACAGGAACCATAATTGTATTCTTAATGAGAAACTATAGAACAGAGTATCGTCACAGCTGTAACTTTAGCTGTATGTAATAACATCTGAGTAACATTTAGTAAACTGACCTATACAACTTCTACGAACTGCCTGACAATTGGGACAAGGAAGACAGACAAGACATATGACCTATAAGACAAATAAGGCATATAAGACAGATATACAGGGCATATAAAACCTGTAGGGTGCTAACGTTTCCGTGGTATAGATAAATGTGTCTATAACCCACACAATGAACAGAGAATCAAGTGTATTAGCTGTGAAACTAATCATCTAGAGGTTATATGGGACATAACAAATTTACGTATCCCTTGAGTAATGTCCAGGACATAATAACTATATATATATTACACATAAAACTTAAAGCCTCCAATTCCTGACAATATATCACATTAACAATCTGCATTTTATCTAAACCTTCACTAACGTGGATATATTGATGGTAGAATTAGAACTGCAACTAATACTGGTAGAGGAAAATAGGAGATAATAGTATATAGTATATATTGCCTACATACATATATATGCTGCCCACATCATGTAGTGCATATAACACAGCATATTAGTACAGCACATAGTATATATAGTACCTACAGTACCTATTATATAGTATATATAGTATATAGTACATAGTACATAGCTTATAGCATAGTACAGTATACATAAAGCACATACACACAGTGTAGTATACAGTGCAGTATACAGTATATACAATGTTCATAGCACTATGTATATAGTACACAGTATATAGTACATAACACAGTACATGGTGTACATATAGTATTCATATACTCCCGCACCGCACATATATACCATATTATACAACATTCACATATATATTACAACATATATACAGTATATATATATAGTGCACATATAGTACACCTAAACACATGTATATACATGCATACAGATGCATACAGATGCACATAGATATATACATATAAATATATATACACATAGTACACAGCACATGAGAGACATAGTGTATAGTGCATGCATGTATTTATTTATAGTTTGATGGTTTGTGTAATTTTATTTTCGGAGGTCTAAAGTGAATGAGAACGGGTCAAGTATGGGACTGTAGGGACTGTATGGGACTTTAGATGAAACGGACTATATGTCGTTTCGTTACATTTCTGTGAGTCTACGGAGGTGCTGTAGTTCAGGAGGTGCAGCCTCCTGTGATGGGGTACGGCCATCACAGAAATATGAGATCTCCAGGAAGTGTTTGAGATCTCGCGAGAGGGAGGTGCCCGATGATAACGTCAGACCTCTAGCGCGGGAAAAGCCATTCTGTTTCCCGCTCAGCTTGGGGAAGGACCGTGAGAAGATGGTTGCTGCTATGAAGTTGTGGACGGAGCTGCTCCGAGATCCCGTCTCTCTCCATCGGTCCTGGTAGGTCGTCTTCATGTCTGATGGAATGTGGGTTATGGGTTTGCGTCGTGGATGATTAGGAAAGGCTTCAAATGGATCACGGCTGCACGGGACGGACTCAGTCGGTGTCTGGGGTCTCGGGTACATCCGTGCCATTCTTGGTACGGGTAGTCCCAGCCTTGTTCCCGGTGGGAGCGGGCGCTTTCGAGTTGGTTGGCGGGGGGTGAGACGGGCTTTGGGGAGATCTCGCAACGCTGATTTTTGCTAGGATTTTTGCTCTCTGTATCCCGCTGCGCCGCACAGGAAACCCGCATCTTAACATATGTCAGCTATCCAGAACCTCCAATCCTTCGACCCCTTTGCTGATGCCAGTAAGAGTGATGACTGGCTCCCAGCGGGGACAGAAGATTCCATTCATATAAGGATCCAGCAGAGGAACGGCAGAAAGACCCTCACTACAGTACAGGGCATCGCTGATGATTACGATAAAAAGAAACTAGTTAAAGCCTTTAAGAAGAAATTTCCCCGTCTTCCGGTCTCCTTAGAGTATGTGCCACACCATTTTTAATAGAGAGCAAAGCGCAAGGAAACAACCAGCGGTATTTAATGTTGTTGTCTCTAAGTGTCTTTGTGACATGGGCCAGAGCCTTTCTCTTGGACAGGGTAGCTGGAGCAAGGTCCTGGTAGACCTGGAGTTTAACTCCTTCGAACTCCAGAGACTTTGTTTTTCTGGCAATCCTGCACACCTCTTCTTTAGTGCGATAATGGTGGAAGCGGGCCACAATGTCTCTGGGGGGATCACCTTTTTGAGGCTTCCCGCGCAAAGCTCTATGGCACCAGTCCAAACGGATTTCTGACTGGGAAGAGGTTTTCTAGCCAATTGTTGGTGAAATCCTCTGGGTCCAAGACACTTTCAGGGACTCCCCGCAGTTTTATATTACACCGTCTATCCCGGTTTTCTGCATCCTCCACCTTGTCTTCAAGGAGTCTGATCCGATCATTTAATGTGGTGACTTGATCTTGCGTTTGTGCCAGGGCAGCGGTTGGTTCGTCTGTAGTTGTCTCTTAGGTGGCCGTTCGCTCACCCAATGCGTCCACATCCTTCCTGATGGCCCAAAGTTCTGTTTTAAAGAATTTTTGCATTTGGGAGCAGAACTCTTTCAAATCTCTTTCCTCCTCAGCAGTTGGATCGATTTCGGGATCCATGTTATTTAGCCGCGCGGGAGATTCCGGCTTGTCTGGTGGGGTCACCCCCTTTCTCCTGAAGTATGTGGAGACCGGCTGACTCCTAGTCCGCGCTGCCTTGCTGGAAGCCATCTACGGATGTTTATATATATTTTGCTGTGTGATATGCCGGGAAATATTCGTTTCTGCCGCTTTTATTTAAATTATATGTGCTGGTGGGAGCGGAGCTCCGGAATTAGTACTCCATTCTCCTCACCGTCGCGCATGCGCCTATCTTTTTTTGCAAAAAACGTTTTTTTTATTGGTTTTCATTCATTTGATAAACATCAGATGACACACCTCCCGCCGGAGGTAGGAACGATGCACCGCCGTAGAAAGAAATCGCTGGAAAGGCTGAAATGGTGACTGAAAAAGTTTATTGGAGCATCATGGTAAAAATCTGGCGGATCCTCTGACGCGTTTCAGCCGCAGCGGGCCCTCGGTTACCCAGTATATACTTATTTGATAAACATCGACAGAAAAAAAGGTAATATATTGTAGTACCAAATCAAAATGCATTCATACATATACATTCAATATGTCTAGTCAGTAAATACAATCGTCTGTGAAAATACCTTTTGAAGAAGGAAATAAAGACAAAAAAACAAAAATAAAGAGGAAAAAACTAAAATAAAGAGGGACTTTGTAATATTACAGAAGTATTAAATGATGATCGAGATTTGTAATTATTTCTCAATCAACACAAGGGTTCAAACATATCCATGAAAATCCAACCGGGGGGCCAAGATTAAAGAACTTTAACGAATCATTTACTGAGTGGGTAAGTTTCTCCGTTAGCATCAGGTCCCATATGCATTGGAGTAGGGTTCGGCAATAAACCGGTATTAGTAATACCACGATATCACAAACTGACAGTTTGATGATATGCCAAATCTGTGCATATCGCGGTATTCTCTCCCTTCCCTTTTCCCTCCTCTCCTCCTTTCACTCATCATCTTTCCCCTTTCCCTATTTTCTGCCCCCCCTCTTCCCTCTGCTCTCCGTCCCCTCCTCTTTCCCCCTCCCCTTAAATTCAATAGTTTTTTTTGCGCCTTATTCTTTCTTTCTAACAAAAATATTGCAATATATATCGTTATCGCAATACATTTCTCAATATAGTTATCATGGGGAATATTTTGATGGGACGGAGAACCTAATTTTTCCAAAAAATGCCATTTTAATTGAGTTGATTCTTCCGAAACACGAGATAGTGCATGTCCCCCATTTTTCCAAGTCTTCCTGTATGGAAATGAGGGCGATAATTGAGAGAGAGAGAAATCTAACAAACTTTGATCAAAGAAGATGTCAAGAATCCTTGAGTATGTTTTGTGTGAATGTGAAGATAAGCTATAATCTCTTATAGAGGGTTGACCAATCCTCCATCAATCTAATAGGGCGCTCTGAGACATTTGTGTCCAAAACTGGAACAACCTACCAGAGACTCTCACATCCACCACCAGTCTAAGTTCTTTCAAATCTAAGGCTGTCTCACACTTTAATGTGGTCTGTAACTGTTTCATACGCCCATAATATATATTTTCTTTAACTGTGCACGCAATGTCTTGTATATAATGTATACCTTGTTCATTTATGTAACTGTACTTGTAACCATGTATTATTTGTTTTACTCTGCACCCAGGACATACTTGAAAACGAGAGGTAACTCTCAATGTATTACTTCCTGGTAAAAATATTTTATAAATAAATAAATAAATAAAAGCAGATTTATTAGAGAATGAAAATCGCCTCCCTGAAAAGAGTCAATTGAGAAAAGATTTCTTCACAAATGTGTAATTGGAGTTTCTCCTTCTATACTGTATGTGCAAACTATGTGTAATGTATTCCCTATAGGAATGTCGCCAAGTATTATAAATGTATGGTATTTTGGTACATGACCAGCGTTAACTAAGCCCGCCCAGGTGTCCCTGTCTGACAGGGCCTTGGCCTACCTCGCTAATGTGTGAGGATCATGTGCAGCTTTGGCTGATATAAATTAGGGCTGTGTGCAGAGCTGTCCTTTGCCCCTAGTTAGACTCCCCGAAACCTTCCTAATTGAACCTGGGGTATAAGTGCCCGGTACCAGCTATCATTCTGTGTTCTTTGCTGCTCCTGATTAGGGGGGAGACTCTGTGGGAGTCTCCCTGTGTATCCTGTTTGGCTTTGTGTATCCTGTGTGGAGTGTCCTGGGCCTGTTGTGCTCTATCTGCATTCTGCTGTAAGTAAGTTGTGAGCGACACTCTGCTTGCTAACAACGGTGCTGCTTCCCGAACACAGTGAGCAGTTTTCTTGGTCACAGAAATCCTGTTCAGCACTATGGACAAGGAACCCTGTGTGATACCAGCTCACTCTGACAGCATTTCTTCTACTTAGTGCCCGACTAGCTGACTATTACACACTACAGAACCAGGCGGTTCCCATTCCAGAGGTTTTTGATCAATCCAAGAATTTACTTTCTCAAGCCAAAGAACACAGACCCTCTTTCCACTTTTCTAGAGGCTGGAAAAGTCATAATTTGTTCAGGCCCTTATCAGCCCATGAGTTGCGAATTCTTTCCCCATTTGTTCCCAGCTTTAGGAACTTCTGCTTTCAAGGAACTTTGACTTACCTGGAGCTTGTGGCAAACTACATCTCAATCCCAGTGCCTGGAGACAAAAGGACTTTGGTGAAAATATTGCAGTGGGTGACCCCATTGTTCTTTACCCCATGACACCTTGTATAGTCTACCCAGGTACTCTTCCTGATTCCCCACAGAAACTTATTTTTGTATATATCTACTATAGGTTGTGTGTTATTCACTTTTAGCACTTGCTAAATAAAATGAAAACAAATATTCACCCGACGCTCCTGTTAGAGTGTGCAAACAATAAGTATACTCAACACCATGTGACAATGCACTATGTTGCTTAATTAGTGCAAATAAAGTTGATCAATCGATAGATATTGAAAATAAAATAAAACCTTCAGTACAAACACTAGTAAATTGCAGCTCAACCCTCACTGGACCTTCCTTGATGGTTCTCCATAGCCGTAGTAGTAGAAAATCAGGGAGCGCAAAAACCGGTGAAAACAAGATAAATAAAGACAAAAGAAACACACAAATAGTGCAATCCAGTTGAAACGCTTGGCCTGCCCACAAGCCAGACGAGACCCCGGGACTGAGGTGGAAAGGAGTAATACCACACACCTAACAGTAAACGGGGGCACGGCCGGAGTGTGGAAGTAGCATAAATGGTCCGGGTAAACAAAAATAGAAATGATACCGTACTTGACAGCTCCAGCGAAGCTCCAAAGTGAATGGTGTATACTCCTAGACATGTAATACAAACACAGTGTGGTATTCTAGCTAAATCAAAAACCTAAATACAATAATTCATACAATACAGCTTTCATAATTAAAATAAATAGCAACTATTATACACCATACTTAAAACAAAGAGTGCTAAAATCATAACATATACATAAGTATAGGTAGCTGCTGGATCCTAAGGAGACACAAATAGCAATTAATAGAGGGTATATATAATGATAATATAATGATAATATAGGTGACTGAGAGAACATCCCACCATTAAAATGGAGATAGGGATAGGAGGATAAAAAGTAGGAGGATAAAATATAAAACTGATTAAAAACGGTAAAAAGAGAGATGAGAAATCAATTAACAAATTATGTTGTTTACACTCTGGAGTGCCACTGTGGGCTCCAAAACAGAAGCAGCCATGAGTATCCAAACACTTGCCTTGGAAAATCTGGGGCAATCTCCCAGTAATGCTGCAATATTTCTATGACATTTCTAGAGACAGACTAATGGCCCATCGGATTAACACAGCGGGAGTCCCTGGCAGTCCCATTCCGTTCCCAACACAGCCACTGTGTTAATCCGATGGGCCATTAGCCTGTCTGCAGAAATGTCACAGAAATGTTGCAGCATTACTGGGAGCTTGCCCCAAATTTCCCAAGGCAAGTGTTCAGATACTCATGGCTGCATCTGTATGTAGGCAAGACAATTAGACCCCTTAGGGTGTGCATTTTAGAGCATGTTGGAAATATTAGGAAAAAGATGCTCACACACAGTGGGCCCATACATTTTTTTGAAGGCGCACAAAGCAAACCCTACTGGACTGAAAGACTAAGCTATTGAGTGCATTGATTAACACTGGAGAGGGGGGGTGGGGGGTGGGGGCAGAGGTAAAAGACTCATCCAAAGAGAAACTTATTGGATTTTTTAATTAAAAACTCTGGAACCCGATGGTCTTAACATTGATATTACTGCTTTTCTTTGATGATACATCCCCCTTTCTTTTATCTTTTCTGCCATTTTTATATATTATTATTTTTTATATATTTAATGGATTTTTCATCTCTCTTTTAACCGTTTTTAATCAGTTTTATATATTTTTTGATCTCCTATCCCTTCTCCATTTTAATGGTGGGATGTTCTCTCGGTCACCTATATTATCATTATATTATCATTATGTATACCCTCCATTAATTGCTATTTGTGTCTCCTTAGGATTCAGCAGCTACCTACAGAATAATTATTTATATGTTTTGAGTTTAGCACTCTTTGTTTTAAGTATGGTATATAATAGTTGCTATTTATTTATTTTAATTATGAATGCTGTATTGTATGAATTATTGTATTTAGGTTTTTGATTTAGCTAGAATAGCACACTGTGTTTGTATTACATGTCTAGGAGTATACACCATCCACTTTAGGTGATCACTTTATGATTCTGACATCATTTTTTTATCATGATTATTGTAATAAAATGTTTTGTTTTGTTTTATTATATATTTAAATTTGGTATTGGCACTTTAGTGCTTACAACTTGAGTATTAGAGACTATACCGTTCAGTACGACGGAGTGAATGCGACCCTGATTGGCTAGTCATTGGCATTTAAGGGAACTCATTCAGTGTCCAGGAAGCACGAACCCCTGACGAAGCGAAACGCGAATGCGTTGAGTCCGGATCCCTGACAGACTTGGAGAAGAGGTGCCTGAGGATAGACGTCATTGTGTACAGACGCAGATCATGTGAGGATCAGAACGCGGAACTGAGAGTCCCAGCAAATATCGCAGGGAGCCGCTAGCGCACGGCTTCCCTGTTGGAGCTCCGCAGCCGACGGTAAACCAACCTCAACCACCAGACACTACTCCAGTCTATCACACAATGCCCTGCATGGGGCTTCCCTGTAAGTTGCCATTGCCTACTATTGTGTATTTACAATATACCATTACTATTCTCATCATTTTGTCCAGCTCTTCATTTGTTTTGGTCTGCGAGTTTATCCCATCAATTGTGGGCTCTACATCTTAGCATCAATCTGATTAGAAGACAGACAGATCAATCTGATTATAAACAGACTACATGTGGGACTTACTATACGTCTGCACTTATATTTTTTATGTGAGAGTATAGCCAAAAGAAGCTGTGTTTATGATCACTACTTCTCAGACATGATTGCACTATTTGTGTGTTTCTTTTGTCTTTATTTATCATTTTTCACTGGTTTTCTGCGCTCCTTGATTGTCTACTACTACTTGCTAAATAAACTTGTTTTATTAAACTCCTGTGTTTTGTCTGGCAATGCAAACGAACCTGGTAATCTGATCAACCACTGGTCCTGACAGTTAAGTGTCTGGGGCATAAAGTGATACACAGGTGTATTTACTTCCCAGAATTTTTTTACATCATAATAGAATGGCATAAGTTTATCGAAGAGAATGGCAACCTAATTTTTCTTACGTTTTGATTATTAGAAATATGATTGATTATAGTGTCTATCTAGAAACTTAATACCTTCCTGTTAAGGAAAATGGGTCTCCTGAACTAATACCACATCTGGCTTCAATAGTTTAAATTCAGATAAGGTATTCTTCTTTTATTAGGCAAATTTAGTGTCTTTGCATTAATAGATTATAATCAGTGCAGATGTGTGAGGGCAGTCAGGCACAACCTCAGCATGCTGACATAAAAAAGATGCATGAGAGAGCCTGACCAAGCCCATGAAAGTCCCATCAACCCGATCCCTCATAATCCTCTCTGGAATAGTAGAAAAGAATACATATGAATAATATAAGCAAGGAACATGATTAACATGTGTCGCCAAGGTGACATTCTATTCCTTTAGTGCAAGTAAATGCATCAGTAAAAGACATAATATGCATAAACATTTTTCTGTAATGAACAATTTATATAGTAGTAAAACTGGGGTGGTGTAACTCGGCTTCAAAGAAGAGCAATTCCCATCTGAGAATAATTTTTCATTAATAAAGTGATGTAATTTGTAAGTACAGTATATGAATAATATGAATCAGTTATTTAAGGTATAAAATCTAATGATAAGGTGGGTGAATTATTTCAAGGTTTTGCAAACATTTAGTACAAATAATCAGTAGCACAATAACAATACAAATATCCCTGATGTAGAAAATAACATACCCATGGCAAGGATGTGAGGCTCAATCTTATGTGTTTGATGTGAGTAATAACATTTAAATATAAAGAGAGCTATAAAACCATATCCTTGATACAGAAGTATTGGATATGGAAACGTACATGTACAGTAGGTGCCATTAATTGTATAAGATATTCAACATGTGAAAAGTTTAACTCAGGAACTTATGAAGTACAGTTGTTTATATAACAGACTAATTGGTATGCATTCCTTGCTAGGATATCCTGCTACTTTCAATGCTTCCATACCACCTGCTTCTCCACCATTGTTCCTCTGCACGTTGGTTAACCCTGTGCTCTCATCGGCCCTGGAGCGGTCCAATAATCTCACCAAAAAAGGATATCTGAGAGAGCAATAGGATCAACTCATTTAAGATTCCTATATGTAGGAGAGGGAAGGGGGGGACCGGAGCCATATACAGTGGCGACACACTTAATCCTTCGTTGGCTAGAGCCGCAAGCCGGGAGGTTTCCCGGCTTGCTCGTTTTTTTCCCTCGGCGTGCCGCGCGTCATCGATGCGCGGTCACGCTTCATCGGGAGCGTGCACGCATGGCACATCCCGAGGGAGCCCTGGGTTCCTCTAATGTGGGGGATGGCGGTGGGGGGCTCTGGGGGACCCGGTGGACCCGGAGAGGGGAGGGGGGTGCCTCGATCGGAGGACGATCCTCCGAGGCTCCGGCGCGCGCACGGGACCCCTCGGCGCGCCCGGTATCTGTCGCGGCCGAGACCGGGCAAATGTAAGAATAAACTCGGCCGCGACAGTATTGTTGTGAGAGGGCCCAGATTTCAAATGTTAGGATGGAAATCCACATGCACACTGTGGGTACAGTACCCATATACAGTAAAGGGCCTCCCACCCCATCCAGCAAAGCAATGCGGAGCAGAATTAACAAGAAAGCCCATGGAGTCCCAAACGCAGCGAAACTATACATATTTATAATTAATGCGACAGGAATCCTCAAAATACCGAAAATTCAGAACATCACTGTTGATAAATATCAGACGTTAGTTTCAGTGTTGTAATAGATATAAGATAACATGTACTGCAAGATCTATGGTAATAGGGCTGTACCGTTACATGTATTATACTTAATAAGCACTGTATATTGAGAGATCTTGTTCGCATGACCAGCAGTCACTAAATTGCACACTGATATGTATATACAAACTAAGCATTATACTGTCCAAAATATAGCACCAATGTTGCAGTGCAGCCCACAGAACACCATAACAAACAAACATCCCTATAGGCAGAGAATAAGTGTCATAGCCATTCATGAAAAATAGGATATTAGGACATTTAACATTAATGCTACTTCTGGATATGTGATAAATAGCCTTGGAACTATGGGATATATCTTCAATAAGTGCTGCAGATACCTTTGAGAGATTCAAAATTCTACAATTACAGTGTGATCTGTGACATAGCATGAGGAAATATACGTATAGGGTTTAGCCAGGTTTCCCCACGGTGTCCCCTTACCTTCTTAGGGCTGCAGGGAAGGGGGAGGCTACGGCTGCGGTCATGGGCAAGCGGGTTGCCGGAGCTCCGTGACGGCTCTAACAGCAGGGCGCCGCCATCTTCGTTATGTTGCACAAGGGCAGAGGAGTCCAGTGGTGTGTCGGCTATTAGCAAAAGGCGCACATGTGTAGTAGCAACTACGGCAGCGGCCATTAGGAGTGAATGCTCCGCGGGGACTACAATTGCCAGCAGCCCCAGGGGTTGCACAGCACATGGGCCGGTTCAGTCAATAGGGCGCCCAGCATCTCCTGCAAGGAGATAGATACTTTTGGCGCGTGCAGGAGCATGTCATTCGGGAGCAGGACAGCAAGGGGATAGGTAAAGTCCAGGGAGGAGTGCTCCGCTGGACTAGGCCAGATCACCCCCTTCAGGTCCCAGCTAGGCCCCGACCAATTAGCTTGTGTACTATAGGGAAGGCCCCAGATAGGGACACTCCCTTTAGCCTGGTAGTGCTAGTATTATTGCAGCGGTGACGGACGCCAAGCGGTGCACAAGACCGTGGTCTTGGACCAGACCACCAACGCTCTGATAGAGACTTTCTTCTGGTGGGACACTCCAGCAGGAACCCACCCCACGTTGAGGCAGATACTTCAGTGGACAGACTGACCATTTGGCTGTTATCACCCAGTGATACCCAGGACTGGAGCGCCAGGGAAGGTATATCTACAAGTGCACCCACATCACTGTGGGCAGCGTTGCTTCACAATTGGTGTGGGAGTGGCTATTGAGGCCTGGGCATTGGGACACTGGTGCCCCTGCACCTGAGAACTGTGGGGATATTCCACGGGGCAGTATACCTATATACTGTAATGTATTGTGTGTGTTGTTGTTCTGGTTATAAGTATTGTCCAGTAAATACTGTTATATATACCCTGTGTGTAATTACTGATCATATGGCCTTGGGAGGGGCTATCCCACTGTGTGAGGATCCTTCCCAGGTGGAGGCTCTGTTAGCATACCTGTTGTATACACCCCAGACTCCCAGCGGCGGAGGATCAGGCCACCTGTTTGCAGTACAAGTGGTCACCTTGGCACAAGGGAAAGAGGGCTAAATTTGGAGGCGCTGCTGAGATTTCAGACCTGGGGTGCCCAAACCAGCAGCTAAATTAAATACACCAAAACCATGTTTGTGCCCTCAAAACAAGAGGTCTGCGACTTGGCCTTGGGACTTCACGAGCGTCCCCACCAAGTGGTCGCTGTGGGAGACATTCCTGCCAGTATGCCCAACTTCCCAGCTTAGCCAATGCCCAGCTCATAGGCTGCAAGTATGACCCTACGCTCCGGTGGAGTATAGTACTAGCGGCAACGGGCCATGAGATACGCGAAGGTGTCCCAAGAGCCCTATATCTACCAGAAGCCTGGTTATGGGTTGTCCAGTGATATACCCGCCACAAAAACCTTACCTCTAACCTCTACCTTGGGACTATCCATTGGCCTACCCTATCGGGCTGAACTCTCGCGTACCTCTTCCACCGAATAACACTCTGATTGTAAGTTCACCCATACACCGGGTGGCCTTCACTCCAAGTGCCACGCTAGAGGCACCCCACAGGGCCGAAGATCCACACCCGCCATCTACCCCCAGTCGGGATGAGAGTAGTCATATGCAAGCCACTAGCCCGAAGCCCGAATATCACAGTCGCCTGTCAACTTGTGGCTTTGACTTGGGTGTAACTCTACCCCAACTAGTTGAAGCAATAATGATATCGTCCCAGGCTCAGAACGCCAGGAAGCTCAAGGCCTTCTCTGGAGTGTCACCCATACCCATCGAGGAAGAAGGATTTGAGGCCTGGAAAGAACACACCCTTAATGTACAGGAAGAATGGTCCTGCACCGAGGCAACGGATAATGGAGAGTCAACAACCCCCAACCTATTGACACGATTTTACGGTACAGAAGAAGTTTAGAGTGAACTATGGTCCAAGTACTATGGTCTCAGACAAAAGGATGGAGAAGAACTGTCCACCTTTATACAAAGGATACAGTTAGTCCTATGGAAGCTATGGACCCATGATAAAATTCCCGCAAACACAGTGAATGAATATCGCAGCAAGCAGTTCCTCGCAGAGCTACAGCTACCCATTATATACTCATTATGTTTCAGTGTTCCCTGCTTCAAGGACCTCCCCTTACCTTTGAAGAAATATTGGGTCTAGTGAAAGGGCATGAAGCCTATACTCGCCTGCATACTCCCAAGAAATCCAAAGAGTCCTGCAAGGAAGAGGTCAAAGTGGTGTCAGTCCAGAAGGCCAAGGAACCAGCAAGAGACGAGGATAACCCTC
Source organism: Ascaphus truei (assembly GCF_040206685.1). Taxonomy (NCBI): domain Eukaryota; kingdom Metazoa; phylum Chordata; class Amphibia; order Anura; family Ascaphidae; genus Ascaphus; species Ascaphus truei. Next base: position 218,255,299 of record NC_134483.1, read on the forward strand.
CTTCAAGGTCACTGGCCTCCACATCCAGGATGCCCCAACAAATGACCCCTACTACTAGTGTCGGTACGAGCCGAAATAGCCGCTGCTACACTTGTATCAGGAAGGGCATTTCGCAAAAGATTGCCCAAAGTCCAAGACTCCCATTCCGGGGGCTATGGCCTTCATGGTTCAGATGAAAGAATCGCCCGGCACGTCCTTGGGAAGTGCCCTAGTGGTCAACTCTGAAGAAGTACCCCAACCGGACACTTACAGTCGGGTGGGTTCAGCGGTGATAATATGAGTCCTGGTGGAAGGGATCTATGCCTCTGCACTACTGGACATGTGATCCCAGGTGATTATCATCTACATCCTCTTCTACGATTCCCATTTCAAACATCTGCCTATGTAGTCAGCTGGGACGATTAAGCTATGGGGCCTCAGCAAGGATGACTTCCCCATTGACGGTGTAGTCCGTATGCTGCTGGACATACCACAGCTGAACACCAACAAGACCCACCCCATGGAAGTGGAGGCTCTAATCTGTCCCGAGTCCCGGGAACATCCAAGCTCCCCCCATCATACTAGGGACCAATGCCGACATGGTGCGAACTTTGATCCAAGCTTATCTACAAGAAGCGGGGGAATTACCCTTAATCGCCCTATAGATTCACCCGGTCTTCAAAGACGAGTGCTACAAGATCTCCGCCCAAGACGGATTCAGACAATTTTTCAATCTGGAAAAGGGGTTGACCGAGATTCCACCAGGGGGAGTAAAGAACATGGCTGTGGTGCCCAGTTTCCTAAGGCGTGACAATGCTGACTGATACTTTTCACTGGAGACTACCCCTAAAGATGACGCCAAAAGAGGGTTCCGGGTGGTACCAGAACTGAAGGAGTGGAAGGCTGCCCTTCCAAATAGATTCAAAGTGGCAATACAGAACAAGTTTTTTCTCATCCTATACGGTTTGACGTCAGTGAAGCACTGGGTCAGATGTACCCGGTTACACCCGTGCACGCCATGGCCCCATGTGAACACCGCAACCGTGCCAGAAGAGTCTGCTGAGCTGCAGTTCGACTTCGGAGGATCGACCCTGTCCACAGACTGGAAAGAGTGGCTGAGAACCAAATTGAAGGAGCTTCAGGAAGTCTTCTCCACCTGTGAGATGGATGTGGGCTGTAACAAGAATGCCCAGCACACGATCCGGTTGAATGACACCACGCCATTCCGGGAGTGTTGCAAACACATTGCTCCCAGAGATGTAGAAAATGTGAGGGACCACCTGAATGAAATGGAGATGGAGGGCATAGTAATGGAGTCCCGTAGCCCCTATGCCTCTCCAATCATGGTGGTTCGCAAGAAGAATGGGTCCGTCCACCTCTACGTAGACGACCAGACCCTGAACCACCATACAGTACCCGATCAATACACCTTACTGAGGATAGAATAAATCCTCAGCGCCCTGTCAGTGAGTCAGTGGTTCAGCATGCTGGACCTGAGGTCTGGGTACTATCAGATACCTATGAGCTCTGAAGATCAGGAGAAGACAGTTTGTAGTGCTCCCGCCACCTTCCAACGGCTGATGGAGAAGACCATCGGGGATATGAATCCACGAGAATACCTAGTCTACCTGGATAGTCAAATGAACAGTGATATGCTGCACACCATTAATCAAATAAACAAAACAGTATTACCTGTGCTGCTGGTTCAAAGGGATACCTGTCACAAATATCCAAGCTTGGACTGTGAAAAGGAAAGATCCAGCGCTCCACGGATTTGCAAAAGTATTACATTTATTGCGCCATACACAACAACCGTTTCGACCTTAGTAGGTCTTTTTCAAGTGAAAAGGCCTTTTCACTTGAAAAAGACCTACTAAGATCAAAACGGTCATTGTGTATGGCGCAATAAATTTGATACGTTTGCAAATCCCTGGAGCGCTGGATCTTTCCTTTTCATAGTCTAGCTGGATGACATCATCATATTCGGGAAGATTCTAGAGGAGCACGAAGAACGTCTCATGAAGGTATTGGACATACTAAGCAAGGAAGGGTTGAAGCTGTCACTGGACAAATGCCTTTTCTGCCGCATGTCTGTCACCTATGTAGGACACATCAGTAGCTACTGACCCTGCTAAAGTTGAAGCAGTGGTGAACTGGCACTGGCCCGACAAAGTGATGGAGCTGCGGTCCTTCCTGTGATTCTCTGGATATTACCTCCGCTTTGTCGAAGGCTATTCCAGCAAAGCCAAAGCTCTTAATAATCTCTTGAAGATTTATCCAAAAGAACCCAAGCAAAGAACCATGACCCCGCAGATGCCATTTGGGGACAAATGGACATCGGCATGCGAGCAGGCATTTATCTGGCTCAAGAAAAGCCCCACAAAAGCACCCGTCTTGGCTTATGCTGTCCCTGAGAAGCCCTATATTCTGCATTTCGATGCCAGTTTCAACAGACTAGGAGCGGTACTGCATCAGAAGTACCCCGCTGGCCTCTGCCCAGTAGCGTATGTGAGCCGAAGCTTGACACCATCTGAGCAGAACTATCCAGTCCACAAACTGGTGTTCCTCGCACTCAAATGGGCGGTAGTCGACAAGCTCCACGATTACTTATACGGAGTGTCCTTTGAGTTCCAGACAGACAACAATCTGTTGACCTACATTCTGACATCTGCCAAGCTTGATGCCACAGGCCACAGGTGGCTAGTGGCACTGTCAAACTACAAATTCACCTTCAAGTACAAACTGGAGCCTTTAAACACCAGAGCCGATGCTTTGTCCCGAAGACCAGGGCTGAGTATCACGTGGGAAGAAATCCCTGGACCTGGGATTCGGGCAATAAGCTCAACAGCCGCAATAGTGGAAGACAACATGGGATTCTTTGAGCTAAGAATAGCGGACTCCCTGGGATGCCAAGCCAAGGCACTGCCCGCCACCTACTGCCACCAAGACTGCATGGCCGTCACCCAAAACACTATCATGAGATGAAAGGAACTGATAGAGCACCAGATGCGTGATCAGTGACTAGAGCTATCCAAGCCATCCAACAAAACAAACCCCACCGATACAGTTGTCATTATAATGAGGGAATGGGACAAGTTCTGCATAGAATCCGGTCCCCTCTACAGAATTGTTCCCTATCACAACCACCCTGACAGGAGGCAGTTAGTTCTACCCAGAAGCTTGCAGTACCCTGTTCTACGGTCTATGCACGACGATTACCGACACCTGGGCATGGACAAGACTTTTGGACTAGTAAGAGACCGCTTCTTCTTGCCCAAAATGCGAGAGTCCATGGAGCGCCATTGCTGAAAGTGTCCGCAGTGTATCTGGCGAAAGACACAGCCCACGCAAGCAGCCCCAACGGGCCATTTAAAGAGCTCTGGTCCCATGGACCTAGCCTGCATGGACTTTCTATGTATAGAGGCAGACTCAAAGGGTATCAGGAATGTCCTAGTAGTTACCGATCACTACACCCAGTACACCCAACCATTTCTGACGGAAGATCAGAAAGCTCTCACAGTCGCCAAAGTACTGTGGGAGAAGCATTTCATCCACTATGGGTTGCCGAATCGGATGTGTTCCGATCAAGGGAGAGTTGTCGAGAGCAAGCTATTAAAGAGCTCCTCAACTTGCTCAACATCCAGAAGTCTTAAACCACTCCGTATTATCCAGAAGGACATGCTCTGCCGAAGAGGTTCAACCGAACATTGCTCGACATGCTCGGCACCCTATAGGGCTCCTAGAAAGCAGAGTGGAGCAAACATGTGGAGGCACTAGTGCATGCATACAACTGCACCAGACACAAAATCACGGGATTCACGCCGTACAACATTATGTTCGGGCGAGAGACGCGACTGCCTGTGGACATCCGTTAGAGGGTATCCACCGATGGGGTACCCAACATGACGCATTATAAGTATGTGCAGCGGCTTCAGGATAGCCTACACTGTGCCTAAAAGCTAGCAGAAAAGGCCTCGGCCCACCTAAACGCCGGCAACAAGAGAAGATATGACCGCAAGGTCCGCTATCGGATACTTCGTCCTGGATACACTGTTCTCTTATGCAATTTAGGGATCCCCGGAAAACACAAGCTAGCCAACCGCTGGCACAATGGGGTTTTCGAAGTAGAATCCTAAATGCCAGGCCTCCCGGTCTACTGTATACGAGACCCGGGTGGCCAGGTAAATGTTTGGCACGTAATCACTTTCTGCCTATACCTCAAGTGGGGGACAGTGACCCCGAGACAGAGTCAACCAGAAGAGTCTACAAAGACTCCAAATTTGGAAACAGGGACAACTCAAGAGCCTACAGAATGAACCTCCAATGGTTTGGATGGAGACTGGTGGGCACCTCCCAAAGGAGCAATGGGTAATTGGCCCGCACCACAGGTAGTCTTGCCAGTGCCGGCACCGAGCCGTCAACTTGATCCACGAAGCCCAAGCTTCATCCCTTTAAGAGACATTTCAGAGATTGTTTCAACCCTTATAAGAGGGTCGGGGCCAGAAGCCCACGATAGCATCTCCCAAGAAAAGAGATTGCAGAAGAGGCTCGCAGGAGTCAACGAGTGAGGCGCCCTCCCACTAGAGTGGCCTATGATCAGTTAGGGGCATCCAACTATGAATCGATAATAACCATTTAAAGTTTGCTTCCGTTAAGCTATATATACATAATGCAATGTTATTATATAAACTTTTTGTGTACATATGTTGTCCAAGCGGGGACTTTGGAGTCTCCACCAGGGGACGTTGGAGTCTCCATCAGGGGAAGGATGTAGCCAGATTCCCCCTTTGTGTCCCGTTACCGCGTTAGTGCTGCGGGGAAGGGGGGCGGCTACGGCTGTCATCATGAGCGGGTCGCAGGAGCTCCGCGGTGGCTCTAACAGCAGGGCCCCGCATTCTTCGTTATGTCTCACATGCGCAGAGGAGTCCGATGGTGCAGTGGCCATTTGCAAAAGGCACGCATGCGTAGTAGCAACTATAGCAGCGGCCATTAGGAGTAAAGGCTCTGCAGGGTCTACACAGCACATGGGCCGGTTCAACCAATAGGATGCCCAGCATCTCCTGCAAGGAGATAGATACATTTGGCACTCAGAGGAGCACGTCAGTTGGGAGTAAGGGGATAGGTAAGGTCCAGGGAGGAGTGCTCCGCTGGACTAGGCTGGATCACCCCCTTCAGGTCCCACCTAGGCACAGACCAATTAGCTTGTGTACTATAGGGAAGGCCCCAGATAGGGATGGTCCCCATAGCCTGGTAGTGCTAGTATTATTGCAACCGGTGATAGACGCCACGTGGTGTGCAAGGCCGTCCCGGTCTTGGACCAGACCACCAACGCTCTGATAGGGCCTTTCTTCTGGTGGGATATTCCAGCGGGAACCCAACCCACGGGGAGGCAGATACTTTGGTGAACAGACTGACCATTTGGTTGTTATTCCCAGTGATACTCGGGGCTGGAGGGCCCAGGAAGGTATATCTGCAAGTGCACCAACACATCACTGTGGGCAGCGTTGCTACACACTTGGGGTGGGAGTGGCTATTGAGGCCTGGACTGGGACACTGGTGCCCCTGCACCAAGCACTGTGGGGATATTCTGCAGGGTGGTATACCTATATACTGTATTGTGTATGTTGTTGTTCTGGTTATATACCCTGTGTGTAATTACTAGTCATATGGTCTTGGGAGGGGCTATCCCACTGTAAGAGGATCCTTCCCAGGTGAAGGTGCTGTTAGCATACCTGCTATATACACCTCCTAGTTGTGACGATGGAGGGGATTTGGCCCGGGATTAAAGGGGTTGCACCCCATTTGGCCACCCCTGACCCCACCAGGGAGACGAGGGGTTAACTGGACTGAGGTCCAGAAATGTGATTTCACCCCTGTTATAACCTGTAAAGGTGTATTTTCCTGAGGCCCCTCTGTTATTGTACCTCAGTTTCTGCACCCACACACTAGAATCCATCCGGGAGCACAAGGGTTAATAGTCCGTTAATACTGTGTCTCCAGGTATGGACAAAGCAAAGAAATGTCTCTGAAGCTATCAGGATGACAGATGGCCCTAGAGTCCCAATGGCTAGAACTTAAGTTTTGTTCAAAAGGTTTTATTACCCTCCCTGTCTGTGAGTATGGGGGAGGCGCATACCATAGCAGTTTTTAAGTGTCCCACTTATCACTGTCCAACACAGGTTATCTTGTCCAAGATCCGGAGGGGTAGCTGGCCTGGCATTCCATTTGCACATGTGGGGCCTCAGAAAGGAGACCCCAGAGTTCTACTGCACATGTGCCAGCTAGCAGGGGGGGGCCTGTCCTAAAAATGTGTTCCCCCATCCAAGACTGGCTGGAGATAATTGCAAACCAATCACAGCTTCTTAATGTTACAGATAGAGGGAGAAAAGGTTTATAACCTGCTGTTCCCCATCTATCCTTTGTCTTCATTTTTGGTCTTGATGCAAATGTCTTGATGTCTGCATGTCATCAGGCCTGTGTCTTTTATGACCTGCCTGCTTTGCTGAGATATCAACGGAATTATGGGAGAGGTGGCAGTTTGTGATCCTGCTGACTTTCTTGCCCTAATCTTTAAGTAAGTGTCTATATTTTGCCTGTTATTGTATAATCTGTTGTGTTCACCTTTATCAAGGAATAAATTATATTTATCATATCTAAGTCTCGTCCCAGTTCAAACCCAGGTATATATATATTTATACATATAGTTTTGGTGTCAATTACAGCCTGTCGCAAGCTCTCGTGACAGGCTTGTAATTAACTGGTGGCAGCTGGTGGGACCGAACTGGACCTGGATTACAGTATTCTGCGGGGTACTGTGATCCAGTGGGAACTTGATGGTAATTGCAAGTTCCTGGGACTAAAGATATTGAACACACAGTGTACAACATATAACACAAGATATGGCACCTCCTCACTGTTCCCCTACTTGTGAGAAGCATTTCCTCCAGAACCAAAGTGCCGGCCATCCGTCTGACTGGAGCCGGGCACTGAGACCGGAGGAGTGCATCAAGTCGGCGCGGGGACCAGCAGCCAGCAAGGCTGAGAGAGAGACAGCAATCGGTGAGCATGAAACCCGGCAGGCTGAGCAAAGATCCACAGCTGCAGCTGCTGTAACCATCACACCGCCAGGAGAGCAGGGAAGGGACCCAGCTCCGGGACGGCAGAGACTTGGGGAGGGAGCGGGTGGTCTTGGAAACCACGGAAGTCTTGCACCAGGAGAGGTAACGGCCGTTGCAGTGGCCCGTCCATTTTCCCTGAAAGAGCTAGCACTGGTGTGTGCGTTGGGCAAGATGTGGTTCCCGGCGAAGTGGACCCAGTTCCTGGCGTCGGTACCGCACCGACCCGCTTATCCCCTCCCTGAGCCCAGCGCTCAGGCAACTCCGCTCTGGACTCCGTTGCCCCTTGCTGGGGTTAGTCCACCGGTGGCGGAGAAGCACCGGCAGTTGCTGCGGCACTGCCAACCAATGGGCCACAATAATGCCCAGTGCCCTGACCGTGCGCGGTCAGGCGAAGAAGCCCCTCAGGGCCAACGCTCACGAGCTGCGGAAAAGATGACCCAGTTAGCGGCATCCTCTGATGGCTCCCGCCCAGCCGGGGCGACAACCCTCCTCGGGACGTCTCCTGGAGAACCTGGACGGGCTGCATCAGCAACAGCGGCGGAGAGCAGCGGCCATCCACCGGATCCCGGCGGAGAACCAGCGGCGGCGGCGGCAGAAGAGCCGCGATTCCGGCAAAGTGCCGGAACCCTTTCTGAGTGGGGGGAGGGACAGGGATTGCGGGAGGGGGTTTTGTTACCTGGTTTGCATGGAGCTGTGTTTCTCCACAAAGACCTGGGACCCTTGTCCTGCATCGTTTCCCCTGTGCCAAACCCGGGCGCTGCTGCGGCGGCGACCCGTTGCTTACCGGCCCAGATGTTGCCGGCGGCAGCCACTCCAGTCCCCCTGCAATTGGGACCAACGAAGGCGGCGGTCTCTGCGGGGACCAGCGAGGTAAGCCAGACAAAGTCGCAAACTGACCCTGACTTATTTTGCCCTATGACTGTACCCTGTTGTTTCACTCTAGGGGTGACTGGGGGGTGGCAGGAGATAGGGGCACCAGGGGAGGGGAAGGAAGGGCAGCTTGTAGGGCAATCAGGATTCCCCATTACCCTGGCGGGGCAGCAAGGGGGCTCTCAGTTAAGAGCCCCACTGTTGCAGCCTTGCTATGGGCTGGAGGTACCAGGGGTTGTGGCACAGTTAGACCACCCCCAGATTACCTGCCAGCCAGAAGCTAAGGTGGGTGCATCTGCACCAGCAACCCTGAGCTCACCTCCGGTAATGGGGGCACAGCTTCAGGGAGAGGGGCTAGCCCCGTTAGCACCCAGCTCTAGGGTAGGATTTCCTGGGAGAGGGTTGGGTGGGCCATTGGGAACCGGGGAGGGAAGGCAGCAAGTGAGCCAGCAAGTTTTCCCCGTTACTCTGGCAGAGCCTCAGGGGGTGTCTCAGATCAGCAACCCCCTGTTGCAGCCTAGCTATGGGCTGGGGGTATCATGGACAGTGGCCGGTTTGTGCCATCCCAGAGATACCTGCCAGCAAAAAGCTAAGGCGGTTGCATCTGGAGAGGTGCCCCTGAGCTCATCCCTGGTAAGGGGGAGACAGTGTCAGAGAGGTAGGTGCACTCAGGTAGTTCCAGGGTCTGGGGTAGGATTGCCCAGGGAGGAGAGGAGTGCAGGTGGGCTGCAGGGAGGTAAGCAGCAGGCTGAGGTGCTGGGCCTAGGGGAGGCTAGGCAGGGAGGCACCGTGGAGCAGGGGGAGATAGGAGGTCAGTGGGGTGTTAGGCAGCTGGCAGAAGCTAGGGATCGGCTAGGTAGGCAGAAAGTCCCTTGCTCTGACGGGCCAGGAGTGACCCCCCTGACAGATCCCCCAGGGTTCCCAAAGGAGGGGCTGTGGGTAGATAGGCAGCCAGGGAGGAGAGTCAGGAGTATGGCGGAGCAGCTACAGGGTGGCACAGAGCCAGGGCAGGTAGGGTCCCTACAGAATAGTGACATAGTCCTTTCCCAGACTTGGTTGACAGGAAAGTGACGGTTTGTGCTGGATAGCTGGTCTCCTGCAGATGCAGAGACATGCCAGTCTCTGGGCAGTGTGCAGCCTGGACTGCACCGGGGCCCCTTCACCACGGACTTGGTTCCCAAGGCACGGGGTGGGGGGCAGAGGGAGGCAAAGGAGAATGCCCGGCAGCCAAGGTGGAGCCCTGCTCCCCAAGATCTGGACTTTACAATCCACTGTGGCCAGGACAATGTACTGGACAATGCCGGAGGACAATGTTGCCAGGCCAATCCCTCAGGACTTATTGAGTGCGTCAAGGGCGCCAGTGGTACCCCAGGGCCTGGGGGAGGCGACTGGGGCACCAGGCTCCATTGAGCAGGGGACGTGTGACGATGGAGGGGATTTGGCCCGGGATTAAAGGGGTTGCACCCCATTTGGCCACCCCTGACCCCACCAGAGAGACGAGGGGTTAACTGGACTGAGGTCCAGAAATGTGATTTCACCCCTGTTATAACCTGTAAAGGTGTATTTTCCTGTGGCCCCTCTGTTATTGTACCTCAGTTTCTGCACCCACACACTAGAATCCATCCGGGAGCACAAGGGTTAATAGTCCGTTAATACTGTGTCTCCAGGTATGGACAAAGCAAAGAAATGTCTCTGAAGCTATCAGGATGACAGATGGCCCTAGAGTCCCAATGGCTAGAACTTAAGTTTTGTTCAAAAGGTTTTATTACCCTCCCTGTCTGTGAGTATGGGGGAGGCGCATACCATAGCAGTTTTTAAGTGTCCCACTTATCACTGTCCAACACAGGTTATCTTGTCCAAGATCCGGAGGGGTAGCTGGCCTGGCATTCCATTTGCACATGTGGGGCCTCAGAAAGGAGACCCCAGAGTTCTACTGCACATGTGCCAGCTAGCAGGGGGGGCCTGTCCTAAAAATATGTTCCCCCATCCAAGACTGGCTGGAGATAATTGCAAACCAATCACAGCTTCTTAATGTTACAGATAGAGGGAGAAAAGGTTTATAACCTGCTGTTCCCCATCTATCCTTTGTCTTCATTTTTGGTCTTGATGCAAATGTCTTGATGTCTGCATGTCATCAGGCCTGTGTCTTTTATGACCTGCCTGCTTTGCTGAGATATCAACGGAATTATGGGAGAGGTGGCAGTTTGTGATCCTGCTGACTTTCTTGCCCTAATCTTTAAGTAAGTGTCTATATTTTGCCTGTTATTGTATAATCTGTTGTGTTCACCTTTATCAAGGAATAAATTATATTTATCATATCTAAGTCTCGTCCCAGTTCAAACCCAGGTATATATATATTTATATATATAGTTTTGGTGTCAATTACAGCCTGTCGCAAGCTCTCGTGACACTAGTGGTAGAGGATCAGGCCTCCTGTTTGCCAGTCAGGTAATAGCAGCACACGTGGTCACCCTAACACAGGGGAAAGGGGACTACAAGGGTATCAATGGAGGGAGGGGAGTAGGTGGTATGATATATTTTACCAATAAATTGTATCATACCACCCTCTCCCTCCTTTGTTACTACATGAAAGAAAGGACCAACATGGCTACCCACCCTTTATTGCTTACATATAGGGTGTGAGTGAATGTCCTAGTCATCTATGAAAATATTATCTGCTGGACACTTAACAAGCAATATTAATACCAATATTACATCTGAATGTGTGGTGTCTGAGTTTAAACAAAGTCAGGACCGTGGTTGCAACAGAGGCCTATATGTGTGTGTGTGTGTGTGTGTGTGTGTGTGTGTGTGTGTGTGTGTGTGTGTGTGTGTGTGTGTGTGTATGTGTGTGTGTGTGTCGCTAGAACCTTAAATATTAGTGTCTGATGTTGGGGCCAAAATCTTCTCCCCCAATAAAGCGAAAATATGCATACTTACAATGAATGTTCAGGCATCCTAAAAAAAAATGCTTTCTGGAGCCATCGTGCCCTCCTCATATTCTGCCGCCTCAGATTCTCCTTGTAGTGGAGAAGAGGCCGGTGTCTAAGCTGAAGAAACGACAAGAATTGAACGGCCTGATTCTTCAAGGAAATGTGCAATGTCTAGTTTTTTTCCTTAGAAAGCATCCTGGCACTATAAGGAATCATACACACTATATTTTATTGTAATTTCGAGCGTGAAAAAGTACTTAAATGATTACAATCTGAGATTCTCTTGCATGGCTCTTCTTTCAAGAAGCCATCCGGCCACAGAGCAAGCCACACACCCCAAATATCCTCTGTATGTCTCTGCATGTGTTATGTAGTAATTTAATATTTTTTAAATGGTCGCCATTTCTTCCCAACTTCATGACAGACATGGAAAGCAAAAAAAATGTCAGCGATCCTCTCAAATTGGCTTGTGTGGAAGAAATGAAACCACACTCTCATACTTTAGAGTAACAGTCTATCAGAAGACTTTTATTACATTTAACGGACCTACACTAAGAATACATATAATAGTCAAACCTGAGTCTGAATAAAATGGGCACTGAAACCTTTACATCTACTTTATAACCTAAGCAAGGAGGTGTGCATGCATGATTTAATAATGTCTTACAACATGGGGCGTATACTTCGCGGTCCAGCAATTAAACTGTTATTCGCTACACAAATTGACATATGTTTTGCAAGCTGGGCTAAATAAGAATTAAACAATTTACTAGCAACATTTCTACATTTAGAGCCTGTCTATTAACAAAGGGGTCATTTAGTTGCATCTTTTGATCAAAACATGATTGAACCCTGCTAACCCACGTCAAGGTAAACTCCAACTATAGCAGGTACCGACACTGAATGAATAAAATTTCTTATTTTCCTATGGACTAAACTTGGTGAAATATGTGGAAATGCCCATAATGGTTAAATGAATTAAACATAATACGTTTTGTGATTTAGTACAATTAAAATGACAAACATGCATAATTCGATAAGCTGTGATATGTGTAGAGACCCAAATCTCCAGCTGGCTCACACAGGGTTAAATTGGAGCAATGTATCCTGATAGACTGACATAGGCATGCTTGCAGGGCCCTGAGAAATTGATTAAATGACATATAACTAACATTGGTATACCCAAGAATTGGGTAGGTGTAGAATTCCAATTAGAAAGAAACCATTACATCCTTCAAATACATACAAGAGTTACAATTATTTAAAAGTACTAGGCTTGTTTTTGCCTTAAACCAAAATTTCAGAATATTTGCAGTGTGTGCTAACATTTTCTTTTTTAGTGTCCAGTAGAATAAAATGAGATTTTGTATGTTTGAAACCTTAAAGCGTACAACCAACATAGATATTTGCACCTGTAGTGTGCTTACCCGACATCAGAACCCAAATGAAAGGTTACACTAATAAAGTGCATGTTGGCAGTTTCCATCAGCTTATTGCGACAAGCCCAAATTCCAAAAGAAATGATGCCACAACGTGCCGTCCCCTACCTAATTCAAATAAACTAGAGTCCCTGCCAGTGTTTGGCAGCAGAGGGAACCTTTGCCGATCCACTCCACCGTTGGACCCTCCGCCATCAGCCACTTGTACGATAAGGTAAGTTTTAGGGTAGTGGATTAACTTTAGGGCTTTTAGTAGTTAGGGTAAGGACTTAGGCTAAGGGTTTAAAGATAAGGGGTAGCATTAGTATTAGGGGTTATGATTAGGCAGTTTTAGGGTAACGGGTGAGGTTAGGGTCTTAAATTGGTGACAAAGCAGCAAGCGGCTTAATGTCCCTGCGGCAAGGTCACTTCCTGTTAAACGTGGCCAATCGGCCACGACCAAATGTCTTAGACCGTTATGCTTATAGTGGAAAGCTATGGGTCCAAAAAAAACACAAATCCTTCTCAGGTCCTTGTATGTACACCATGTCAATGAATTTTACATTTGTTACTTACCTGATCCTTTCCCTATGATTTCAATAATTATGGTTTTTATGTTTCTTATTTTTATAGAGAAAGTGTTCCTAGAGAAAGATAGATTTATTTGGTAATAACGTTTAATGGGCTAAAATGAGAGTTGCAAAATATTATAACTCTTTTCATACAAAGTCTAATAAACCAATAGCTTTTAAAAAATATTCAGAGCCTTGTTTTGTATAATTCAATTTCATCTTAAAATCATTTATAAATGCATTGAGCCATTAGGGAACAAAAACATTATTTTCTACAGAGGTGTGAGGATTTGCCATTCTGAGGGTTCTGTCCCCTTAACCCTCATCTGTCCGTCATGTTCAAGAAGCACTCAAAGAGGACATCCCAGCGGTGGTTCGCACGTGCAATGCGCAGGCTAAGTTGGTCTCCGCGGTCCCCATGTCCAGGGTACACTCTCCCCCCAGCGGCAATGACGCACAACGCATGGGCGGTACGCACTCTCTCCAGCATTCTGTGGTCTCCGCCCCCTGACTCCATCCCCCCTCTGACTTCGGAGCTACGCGGTACAGCGGTCTCACACGTTCCGCCTTTCTCGTCTCGGTTCCCGCCTCCAGTCTCCACCCCCGCACTGAAGCAGGTGCCGTGGCACGCGACCGGGTCGCCAGTGTGATGCACGGGTTTCGCGCAGGGCGCGCCCGCTCTTTAGAGGTCCCGTCCCCATTCCTAATCCCCTCTGGTGCCTGTTTTTCTTCCACCATTCTATCCTCAGGACTTTGCTGACAATATCAAGGAAAAGGTGAAATCCATATGTCAGAACATCCCCTCTATATCCACCTCCCTTCCTACACCTCTTCCTAACTCTCCCCCTGCCTTCCTTGTATAGTTGCTGATCTCCTCTTCTCCCTCTACCCCCATTGTGGCAAATCATTTCCCATATCCATTTTTTACCACTGTGACAATCAATGGGTAGAGGGAGTGGGGGTGGGGATAGTTGACCCAGGGAGGGTGGTTAGGCCCCCCGGGTGGGTAGCGGGGGAAGGGGAGTTAATCCCTTAATTACTATAGCAGTTACTAACCACTAAGGTCATTAAGAGGTTAGAGGCAAGTACTTACATTTTTATTGTAATGTTGCTGCTCACTGAGGACACAGAGGACGCAAAGGAAGACAAGAATGGCCTTCATCCTGGCAGGGGCACGTCCAATTTTAATTTACTTTATGCTGGATGAGTAATGTTTTATTTTTAACGGGCAAATGGGCTATTATGCATATCTGGATTATAGAAATTTTGCCCATTATTATACTGTATGTGTTGGGAGGGGGGTTGGGAGGTAAAGGAGGTGGGTAGTAGGGTTGTTGTATTTTAATATTTATTGGGGTAGAGGGGTTTGGTGAAGGAGGAACTTGGTCCATGGTGGGTGGTTAGGCTTACCGGGGGGGTTATCCCCTTCATTACCATAGCAGTTACCACTGCTATGGTAATGAAGGAGTTAACTCCTCCAACAACCTTCCTGATAGGCCTAACCACCCACCCTTGACCAAGTACCCCCATTCACCCACTCCCTCTACCACTCCTTCATGGCTTAGCGGCTAACCGCTAAGGTAATGAAGAAGCTTCAATGTTAATTTTAATAATAGAGTATTGTAGCAGGGGTCTCCTGAGCTGAATTGCGTAAATTTCAGCCTTGTGACACCCTGCTTCCCAAGTTACAGGTCCAGGTGTGAGGTTCCAGTATCTCCCTGCATTGTTTAAGTCCCCCTTGTCACGTGACCGGGACATTTAAACGCACACAAGATATCGGCACACCATACCGGGGCTTGTAACTGGGGGTCCCTGAGGCTGAAATGAATGTGATTCAGTTCAGGGGACCCCTTGCTACAATACTCTGTTATTAAAATGCACATTAAAACTGCATGATCGCCTGTTAGGCCTTGATTATACGAGCTCTGTCAGGGCGCGCAAGCTCTCTCAGGGTGATGTGTATGCCCGAAACCTGCACGGCAGTCTGGAGTCATCGGGAGGTGACAGGGAGGCGTGGCCATGACATCACGTTAGCTGTTCGCCACTACAGCAATAAATGGGCAAGCTACCAATAAAAAAATAAGCACGGAATAAAATAAATTGCATTGCAATACAAATGTTTTTTGCCAATAAACAAATTGATTGGAACAGTGGTAAACAATGCCCATAACATAATAATGGTTTGCCACTATAATGAGCAAGCAAAAAAAAATTAAAAATAGGCACAAAATAAAACACATGACATTTATATGTATACAAGCATTTCACAATTACGCCATTGATTGTGACTGTGGTAAACCATGCCCCTAATATGGGCATGGATTGCCACACTGACATTGAATGGGCAAGAAAAAAAACCATAACACAAACTACAATACATTACATTTTAAAGAATACAAATATTTGACAAAAAATGCATTGCTTGTAACTGTGCTTATCTATAGCCAGGAAGGGCATGCTTGGTAACTCCTGAATCTCAGCACGTTCAATCTCGAATTTGAAAAGACTGCATTTGAACAGAAAAATGCATACAATCAGCGCTACAAACTTAGCAATGCCTTCTTGGTTAAACAGTGATAGTAATAATAACAAAAATAAGGGGGAAACAGGTGGTTACAGCCCAAAAAAACATGGTTTTTTTCTAAAACCCCGAAATTTCAGTATTTGGTATTGGTTCTCTTAGGCGCAATGAGTCAGTCCAGGGAATATGTGGAAACAAAAAAGAAAAAACACAAATATGTAATATGTTCATACAATGGGAAATTTCCTTGTAGTTCTATATAGTTTAAACTCACACTTTTCTTCTCTTGAGTTTTAATCTCATTTTACAGATCTTATGTAATTTCTGCTGTAAATCAGGAAAATCCTTTTCTTATCCAATACCGTAGCTACTGGAAGGGAAATGTAGACAAAAAAGAACAAATCGCGCAGTTTATCTGGTCCACAGAGTATTAGTATATTCAGTAAGGATGTATACTCACATTTAGTTTGTCTTTGATCAAAACATATGTGAAATGTTGGATTTCTCTCTGGATGGAATCACTCTGTGAATATTGGTTCCAGGGGGCAGCTGCAACATGTGGGGAAGGGGAGGGAATATATACCTGTCTGATTGCCAATCAGATCACAGATTCCCTCCCCCAAATGCTACAGCCCGTTGCTTTTAATTTTTTTAGCAATGCACAGCCATCTTTGTTTTCCGTTATGCGTCAATGACAGATGTAACTGGAGTTACTAGGCCCTTCACCAGCTCCCACAATCTTCTGTGTCAACTCTCCAAACATAAGATGGACTTTTTGCATTCGTGCTAGGGCCAAAGACCTAATGGAAGGAAGCAGCAAATAAGACAAAACATCCCATTATGTTTGCATCACTAAAGGCCTACTAAAATGGTCTACATCATAAAACGTACCAGAAAAAAATTAAAGGACATCAATACATAGTGCTTGGAGGAGTGAAGGGAGCAGGAGATTGTGACAGGGCAAAACCCCTCTCTCAAAGGGCTTCAATAGAAAGTATTGTATTGTATTCGATGTCTTTATTTATATAGCGCCATTAATGTACATAGCGCTTCACAGTAGTAATACATGTGGTAATCAAATAAATAACAGATAATATAAATAACAGATCATGGGAATAAGTGCTTTAGACATAAAAATAACATTAAGGAAGAGGAGTCTTTATTTGTATGAGGAGTCAGCAGGGAGTTGGTTAATTGCAGCTAGAGACAATTAACCAGTCTCTACCTGGCTCATCAGACAGTTAGAAAGACTTCTGCTTGAACTACAGGAGAACTCTCTTGAGCACAGAGGTACTGTGCTGCCAGTAAGAGACACAGGAATAGTTGTCTGGAACACAGAAGGACTGTGCTGCGTATAAGACACCATAAAAACAAGAAATATGATGTAAACACAACTCTAGCACTCAAAATGATTTTCTCACAGTAATGCAACTTTCATTGATACAATACCAAAAAAATAGAATGTACAGTGTCCTGCAACACAGAAGACCTGAAAGCTTGTTCAAAAAACCTTCTTGATTGACATATACAGAAAAAAGTCCTCCTTGGCGCTTGGATTCTAGTGAATGATCTCATTATTCTCCAATGAGATATGGTTGAATATTGCTGTCTGCATCTGTATGTCTTTTTCCAACCTCATCTACTAATGTATGTAACTTCTTCCTGCCCACATCACCATGCTACTCAAGAGACTGCAGGTTTCTCCAAAGGGAATTTTAAAACCCTCTGAAACTCCTTCCTAATGAAGCTGGATGAGTCCAAGGGGTTCAAGCAAGGACTGTCATCCATACTCTTAACCCCAACCTCATTTCCTAGCTGCCTTAACCTACCCTTCTAAAAGCATTTGGAGGCCGAGTGATGGTCCATACATTGTGAGCAATCGTGCTTGAACTTGCACATAGTTCCCCATTTACATTTATCCTTGTTAAAGACCCACTTCCAAGGTAGTACCTGTACCCTCCTGTACTTTCCTTCCAAAGCTCAGACGTGTCAGGGGCAAGATTTCAGAGGGTGTTGTAAGGCTTGCCCACATTACCATTACTCATTGGCCCAATATCTGCCTTCTCCATCCCTGTGTTAGAATCCCCAGTCAGTTGCCATCAAGTCTCCAGATGTAGCTCCCAGCCCATCAACCATGTGGGCCCTCTCCTTTGTGCATCCTCCCAGACTGTGTCCACAAGCTGCCTAAGCATCTACTGGACAGCCCTAAGCCCACATCCCTTTGGGACAAATGTCACAATACTAACCTAAACTCATGGGAACCACTTGCTGGCAGGATGAAGGACTGGCACAGATGGTATGTTTCTGCTGATTTGACCTACTTATAAAATCTTCCACACTTCTTTCCCTGCTTGTCTGCAAAACTAACTCCCAACTTCAAACCGTTACCAAATCTTGCTTAAAAACAATAGAACACTGTTCTGTGCTCAAATGAGTAGAGAAATGCTCCATAGAGCTGTGTATATAGCAATATAAATATAATGAGTTGGGACTTCAGGTCATGTAGTCATCCTTCAAAGAGAGAACCTATCCAGGACATGTATACTATGCAGAGTAATTATAGTCTCTTTCCTCTTTGTGAGTCTCTGGATCTCTGGTGCTGGGAACTTCCTAAATTGCTGCTGGCAGAGTTGGCAGAGTCGCATGACTGCAGCTGGAGTCTGATGGATTAAAGACCGTCCCTGTGTGCATGCATTCGTGTGGTAGAGAGTAGAAAAAAGAAGAAAGAATGGAGCATTGGAACTGGACAAAAACCTGGAACTCTGGGACCCAACTTGAAAATTAAAGGCTTTATTCAAACAAACACATTTAAAAAAAAAAATCCTCCCACACATTTCACACTGCTAGGATGCTTTCTCCTTGGAGTACTCTTAATGGTGTGAAATAAATAAAAAGAATATATATATATATATATATATATATATATATATATATATATATATATAATTATATAATACACGCACGTCATCGTTATTCTGAAAACTGCTGCCTTTTTAGTGTCTAAGAATTTTTTTGAGCTAACTTATCCCATAAAAAAAACTTCAATCTTAACCACTATTTTTACATGTTTACTTTAACCATTAATTTGTAAAATATGTGTTCTTATACACACTGTGAATTCAGACTGTTTATTCACTGCAAATAGATGCAACCCTTTGTTACAGGCTGAAAGTGCATTGTTTTAAGTTGCTGATATATCTGAGGCATCTTTGGTCACTTCCCAGATTGTTGCCAGGGGACTCATAATGTTAAAAATGTCAGGAAGTGGTAAAAAATAGAATAACTAATGCCTCATTTTGCAGTAACTTGATAGAAATGATATTTTTATCTGGCAGTAATTATTTACAATGGCTCTATTTTGGAAGCACAGACATTCCAAATATATTTCTTCTTCCAGGAATAAGCACTTCAATAGAATTCAAAAACAACAATAGAATAATGGAAGGATAATGACTTTAATGTACTGCAAAGTATTCTTTATCAGGCTGGTTCCATAACAGGATCTGCCAAATGATTAGTCTGTCTTCTGTAGGGGATAGTCCACACTCCTTAACAAAAAATTGGGAAAGGAAAGCGGCAGCTTTTTTTGTCTGTTTCCAGCTGTATCAGTAATAAAGATGATGATAATTTATGTAATCTGAACGAAGGGTTGAGCTTTGGGTGCTGTGGAAAGTAACTGGATTAATGTCAGCAGGCATTTCTGAGTTTAAACAAGAGCATGTTTTACATCTTCAGTAGTTAGTGTGGGTATTGGGTAAAGTTCTAGTAACTTTATTGGTCTAGGGGAAATGCAGACCATTCATAGCTAACCTTTTTGGGAACAACAAGACAAATCTCATAGAAATATGTGAATTTGCGGAGATTCGCTTCATCAATGTTTCATTCATACTCTTCAAAAAGTTATAAAAACCTTTTAAACTTTAATGACCAAAACGTTCTGAATGTTTCACTGGAACTAGCAAAACATGTCTATTTTCTAGCACAATTGGCGAAGTTCAACAGCGAATCTATATTCAAACAACATCCAGGCCCTGAATGACGGCTTTCTCTCTCAAATATCATATGAAACCAAGTTTGTCTTTATTGGTCAAACTGCTTGTGAATTTTTAAAATTGTTCACATTTTTCTTTGGCAAAAAAAGGGCAAATGTTGCATGCTTTACGAATTTAGGCAATAAGTTAGCCTATCTCCAAATTAAATTATATTGTACAGTATATAGCTTCTCCTATCTTATTACGTCTGTTTTGAGTACTGGCCTTGCTGAGTTAAGGGGGTCAAAAAAGTTCCAGCTGCATTTATTGGATGAAATTAACATTTTAAACAATGACACAACTACAGTATATCACACCTGTGGTTCAACCTTTCAATGCACCAGAGTATTATTGTCCACACAATTGTAGGTCCCACTTTGACATTTGCATGGTTTTCCAAATTACCATGAAAATGTCAAAAAATGCTGAACAATATAAATGTGCTACTCCTTTCCACTCACTATTTAAAGTAGCACTAAGTACAATGCTAATCAGGATTCTTTGTAAGGCTTTTGTAATGCAGAAGAGCATGGATTACCTGTACAGTACATTTATGTTTTTTTTTTTAATTTTTCAGAAATATGTTAGAAAGATGGTCAATTATAATAAAAATATATATATGTAAGAGGGATTTATTGGAAACCATTACTTAATGGTATCTGGAATTATTTCATTTAATAGTAGCCCCAATTTATTATTTGAAACAATTTTGAGCAGTGTGTTCGGAAACGCTGTACTGTTTTATCAGTGTGGATCAAATCTTATTAATAGGTGTCTTTTTAATTCTAAGGGGCCTATTCCCTAAACTTCGATACGTTCAATGCATTGCTGGGCGAGTTGACATTTTCTTACCGCGTAATAAAAAATGTGTGTCAAAACAGTATTCACTAAGAAAAATCACCATTTTTTTTATAGTTAGTTAAAAAAAATGCAACATTATTTCGTTTTTTATTTTTTTTTTCTCAAGACTTGTCACACGACTTCTGTTTGCTTAAACTGCAGCCTGGAAGAGCTGCATGGAGAGAACTGCATCTCTGTGCACAGCTCTTAGGTCGTGCTCTCAAAAGATGAATTCGCAAACTGATTGCGGACGGTCTCTGTGGGTCCTACAGCCTTTATGAATCCATCATTCCCAATCACCAGGCTGCTTGGTTGTCTGCTTGGCAAATTATCCACAAGCAGAGCGTTATAATGAATAATATCAGTATCAAAGCGCAGGTCTCCGCAACATAGTAACAGTTTCTCAAGTGTTGCTGTCAGAGTGTCAGCGTCTTGCGCGTGCATACAGAGTGTGGCCAACACGCATTTCACGTAGGAACGCTTTTTCAGGGCACGTAACTCCTAGGGGGAGGTCCCATAGGATCAGTGGTGGTTTATATAGTTACTGTGGAATCTCACTGTGATGGTTAACCCCCGAACAGACTGAATAGTCCCACTGATATAGTGTACTGTAGTAGTCAGATACAGGGTGCTCATGTTACCAGACACTTAACTGCTATTTCGCATTGAAGGTAATATGTCTTCTAGCTGAACATAGCAGTTTGAGTATCTAAGGTAGTGGATTGAATAGGAAGTTGGGACATTGAAATTCCAATGTCTCAAAAATGGGGGAAAGTAACCAGGATAATTTATTACATTCGTTTCAATATTGTGGTGATGGTTAGCCACTAAGATTATGATGAGATGGAGAAAAGTATTGATCATTACTGTTCCCCTGATTCATTTTAATGATCATCTATTAATGTATGGTATATATATAATGTAATTTTAGCTGGTGCATTGCCAATAGCAGTTGACATCAGGAAGCCTTGGTCCGAGGTGGATAATAAAATATATACAACACAGTATATATTTGTCAAAGGGAAAGATAACTTATCTTGTCGTGGTGGGATGTACATGGCTGAATGATATTCATTAATCAAATGAATGGACTCAAAACAATCCCTTCATTTAGTCCAAATGAAGTTTATGTACCAAGGGTATACATCATCTGGATTCTTTTTTGAGGAGTTCAGAGTCCCAGTCACCATGTCTGATGCGAGAGAACTGATCGATACCCATAAATGCTATGGCTTCCAGATCTCCATTTTGACATATGTTCACATGTTTGGCCACAGGGGTGTCCAATTTATTGCGTAGAGACCCAGTGTGCTCTAATACGCGTGTTTTCAATTGACAGGGTTTTTTTCCTGCATATTTTTTTCCACGTGAGCAGATACCCATGTAGATCACTCCTGTGGTATTGCAATTAAGGAACTTTCAGATTTGATACTTTTTGGAATCATTGTGATTATTAAATTCTCTAGACACTTTGATGTATTGACAGGCCTTACATTTTTGGCAACGAAAGGAACCCTCCAGACGTCGAGGTAATCATGTGGGTGTTTCTCGTCCACCTGAATAGTGGCTGTGGACTAGACAGTCCTTCAGGTTTCTCGCAAGTCTTCTGTCTATGGATGGATACGTAAGTATTAAGTCCTTAATATCGTTGTCAGCCCTACAGATGTGCCAATGTTTCTGTAAAACATCTTTCGCATTGTTCCATTGTTTATTAAAGGTACCTGCAAACCTAACTACTTTTTGATCTGATCTTACTGGCAGATTGTTAATTCATTCTGATCGTAGTTGGTGTTTGGCCTGTTTGTAGGCCTTTTTGATAGTCTTGTTACTGTACCCCCTTTCCACAAATCTATTCTTCATGTCAACTGCCTGTTTTTCAAAATCCTGATCATCACTGCAGTTCCTTCTCAGCCTAAGGAACTGCCCTATTGGTATTCCTCTTATCAGGGACCTGGGGTGATGACTGCTTGCTAATAGGCTGCTATTAGTTGCTGTGCTCTTGCAAAAGATAGTGGTCTTGAGTAGGCCATTCTCACCCTTAGATATCGTTAGGTCCTGGTAGCAAATTTTGTCAACATTGAACTCTAAAGTAAGGTGTAGGTTGAGACTATTGGTGTTTAGAATCTCTATCCTTAGAGGAGTTTAGAATCTACATCCTCTGGTCCTCACCAGATAATAAGAACATCGTCAATGAAGAAGCCACAGTTCAACGTATGCTGTAAACTGTTCTATCCCCTCAGAGAAATGTCTCTCACCCTGTTGTCCGGTGGATTCTCTTCTACTGCCTGCACTGGAGGACTTACCCAGTCTCCCAGCCTGTTACTCTGACCTGAGGCGGGTCTTCAACAAGGGACAGGCTGAAGAATTGCCTGTGCATCGACCATTTGATTGTGCGATCGACCTCCTTCCTGGGATGACTCCCCCTTGTGGATGTACATATCCTCTTTCCGAACTGGAAACCAAGGCGATGAGGACATGCATTGTGAACCTGAAGCGAAGATTCATTTGCAAATCCTAATCTCCTGCTGGTGCAGGTTTTTTCTTTGTGGCAAAGAAGGACGGGTCATTGAGACCTTGTATTGATTACCGGGGCTTGAATAAAATTACGGTCAAGAACCGGAATCCTCTTCCTGTGATCACCGAACACTTTGATCATCTACGTGGGGCAACAGTTCTTATCAAGCACGATTTAAGAGGGGCCTATAACCTTATAAGAATAAATAAGGGTGAAAAGTGGAAAATCGCTTTCAACACACGCGATGGCCACTTTGAATACTTGGTGATGTCCTTCGGCCTATGCAATGCACCCGCAGTGTTCCAGTTCTTTGTGAACGAAATTTCAGACGTTAGACTCCTCAGTTATCGAATACCTTGATGATATCCTCATCTACTCTAAAACCCTGAAACAACATCAGAAGGTGAGGGTAGTCCTTAAACGCTTCCTGGAGAACAATCTCTTCGCTACATTCGAGAAGTGCGAATTCGAGAAATCCTGTCTTTCTTTTCTCGGATACATCATCTCTGCCCAAGGCCTAGAAATGGATCCTGCCAAGGTTGCTGATCTTCTGGACTGGCCAGTACCTAAGGGATTAAAAGCCATTCAGAGATTCTTGGGTTTTGCAAATTATTACAGGCAATTTATTCCGGATTTTTCCAAAATCGTTGTACCCATCACAGTCATAACAAAAAAAAGAGGCAGATCACATGAACTGATCTCCGCAGTCTAAAGCGGTCTTTCTAAAGCTCAAGAAACTTTTTTCTTCTGCACCCATCCTGAAACACCCCGATCCTCATCATCCTTTTATCGTCGAAGTGGATGCCTCTGATGTTGGAGCTGGTGTAGTCCTGTACAGAGAAGTGAGTTTCAGGGTCAGTTACTTCCGTGTTCCTTCTTCTTAAGAGGTTTTCTCCTGCTGAACACAACTACGATGTGGGCAATCGTGAACTTCTAGCAATTAAAATGGCTCTGGATGAATTGAGGCACCTTTTTAAGGGAACCACCGTATCAGTCACCATTCTTAAAGACCATACAAATTTGGAATACCTTGAGGGGTATGCAGGTTAAACACTCAAAAGACTAGAAGGGCACTCTTTTTCACTCGCTTTAATTACGTGATCTCCTACCGGCCGAGTTCCAAGAATGTAAATTCGGATGTGTAAGAGGACATGTGCAGAGGTATGTAATGGAGATTGTTTTAAGGTGAAACTAAATACGGCTTTTATTGTGCCTGTTTCTTTAATACAAGAAAACATCCAAACGTATGCAAATAAGGGGTCAAACAAAGCTTCTCTTCCACTTGGGAGTATTTCTAGTTAAAGCTATGCAGTCCACAACTCCCTTTAGATTAGCATGTCTCCCAGCCCCAAACATATATCTTGATATGTGCAGATATACAAAAAGTCTTAGAAAGGAAAGTCTTATCTGTCTCTTGTAGGGGAAGGCTTCTTCATTCTCCAGGTTTAGAAGTACTTTCCCCTGTGTCTTGCTGGCAGCGTGCAGTCTCTTCTGGCAGGCTCACAAGATGTCTGTCTCCTTGTTCAGCTCACAGGTGTGCTAAGGAGTCTCACTTCCTGTCTCAGAGGCAGGCTTTTTCTAACACCTCTAATCAGCCAGGTACTGGTCAATTAACCAGCACACTGCTGGATTAGAGGCAAGTTTTCAGAACAGGGTAAGTCCCCTTTTACAGGATGCCCTATCACGCCAGTTCTCCTTGGATGACACTGATTCTACAGACATCCCTCATCTAAAATTGTGTCAGCAATTATGATCCTCCATTGTATTCAGAAAGCCCAGAACAAGGTGCCCGCTGGAATTGCAATTCCTGCAAACTTATCGTTCCTCCTCACTCTGGCAGGAGGTCCTACGATGGGGACAGGAATCAAAACTTGCAGGCCACCCACAGGATCTGAAGACATGTGAACTTCTTGAGAGTACTTTTTGGTGGCCAAAATTAAAAAATGAGGTTCATGACTTCGTCTCAGCCTGCAGTGTATGTTCTCAAACTAAGGTTTGCCTTGTGGGATTCTAGTCCTTGGACGCACCTATCTATGGACTTTATCGTAGAACTTCCCCCCCTCTCAGAGTATGATGGCAATTCTTGTTATTGTTGACCGTTTCATGAAACAAGCTCATGTTGTACCCCTAAAGAATCTTCCCTCTTCTTCTGAACTGGCAGATATCATTACCAAGGAGGTATTTCGTCTGCATGGACTGCCATTACAGATTGTCTCAGACCGGGGATCCCAGTTCATCTCGAAATTTTGGAAGGCATTTTGCAGGCGATTGGGGATTGACCTTCGTTTTTCATCTGCCTATCACCCACAATCCAATGGAAAACTGAGTGCTCCAACCAATCCTTGGAGCAATACCTTAGATGCTATATTAATTAACACCAGAATGATGTTTCCAGGGAAACACAAGAGAAAGGGAAAAAACAGTGATATAACACTATTTATAGATTTGTCATTCATATATGCATCTTGTTTGAAAAACTTTCATTAAAGAACAGCTGTCTTTTTGGTCTGTCTTGTTGAACCCTCTACGGTGGCTCGTGTTGGACAACCCAACGCATTTCGCTTTTTGCTTCCTCACTGGTAGTGGCCTATGATATTACTTGGTCCTTTAAATAGTACTTTTGTGCTTTAGACCCTCCCGAGCCTATGCAAAGGGAATGATTCGCTTCACATGTAGAGCGAATAACTATAACAATCCACACACACATATATTCAGCTATATATTCCATTTAAAAATCAATGACTTAATATTATATGTCAGAAAGTTTGTCTTATTTCTGTTCAAATCTAATTAAGAAAAGAGAGACACATAAATATATATTAATATGTCTCTTCACATTATATAATACATTCTTGTTTCCAAAAATGTATAATAATTTCTAACTGGGATAATATAGAATAGTTATAGATAATAATGCAAAACAAGAAAGAGTAGAATGAATGAAACTGCAATCACTATATTTTGACAAAAAACTAACAGGTGCTCTGGATGATAATAGAATGATAATAACAGTGTTGATCAAAAGAAAGATCAGAAAGTTTCCCCCTATAGTAAGCACTCTATGTCATATATAGTACCTATAGATGGACTTAATAGCCCAGCAGTAAATTACTGCAAATCAGGTCTGTTGACCCAGAATCACCAGAGAAACCAAAAAAATAATAACATTTTATTACTTCTACATTTAAATTAAAAACACATATACATTATTAAAAGTCCCCATACCAGTGTGGCGTAAAGAGTTTATCATCCAAATAGATATGCCTAAATTGCTAATACCAACAGAAACTCATTATAAACATCCAAAGTCTTAATGTAAATCTTATAATTAGTCAGATTAGTTAGATCTCTAGGTATTTACGGTTATTAACCTAAGTCAGGTGTCCCTCATCATCAGAGATCAAACTTGTGCAAATGGTCACATACCTAGGAAATATAACTCAGAAAATACTCATATCAGCTGGTGTATGCCTCTTTAAGGGTAATCTAAATGGTATTAGTAGCGTCAGAATTCCCACATAGATTTTGTATAGCAATAGTCACAGGATGATAGTCCCCTGTGTCTTCTGTGAGAATATAGTTGCATTGCATAGTGTAGTATATGTCTTTGAGGTGAGTAGTAACCCTCAATAGGTATAATGTCTGTAACAGGGTGGCAGATTTGTGTTAATATCTCTCTCAGTATATCTTATGTCGGAATGTCATTATCATGCCATATTCCCCCTGTACATAACAGTCCCAAAAATTGTTTACGGGTAGACATATAACACACACAATGAAATTGGATACTCAATGTAATTCAAAGTGAATAGTGACTAAGACACTGGCTCCTTTTCAAAGATTACCCTAAGCGGGTCATACAGAATAAGAGGGAACAGCTGCAAATACAAGCCTGTCCATTGTCTGAGTTGTATGGATGTCGCCACTCCGAGTGATGTCACTAACTTGACGTCCTACGTTCCCGACGCACGTTTCACGTGTTCACCACGCTTCATCATCCTGAGACTATTGCTATACAAAATCTATGTGGGAATTCTGACGCTACTAATACAATTTAGATTACCCTTAAAGAGGCATACACCAGCTGATATGAGTATTTTCTGAGTTATATTTCCTAGGTATGTGACCATTTGCACAAGTTTGATCTCTGATGATGAGGGACACCTGGTTTAGGTTAATAACCTTAAATACCTAGAGATCCGTTGCTAATCTGATTAATTATAAGATTTACATTACGACTTTGGATGTTTATAATGAGTTTCTGTTGGTATTAGCTAGTTAGGCATACCTATTTGAATGATAAACTCTTTACGCCACACTAGTGTTACGCCGGTGCTGCCCGCAGACCAGACCCATCCCTTCTACTGAGGAGAGAAACGTATATGGGCACACACCCGCAGCAAAAGGAGCGTGTCCGGAGTGTGGTGTTTTAGGCGTTGCCAGGCCAGGTGGTGTTAGCTAGCAATACTTGCCGGTACCGGTAAAGAAGTGCCATCGTCGTTGCCGTTTTAGCCAAGGTCAGGGATTGGATAATTCCAGAAGGTCGTTGTCCAAGCAGGGGTCGAGAGCCAGAGATAGACATCCGCCACGCCAAGTCTTAACCTGAGAGAAATAAGAGAGAGAATGCCAGAGTAGTAATCCTAGTGGAAACTATGTCGAGCAATGAGTGAATGGGAGGACAGGCAATATAAAGTGCGGCTGGCCAATCGGAAGTGGAGGCAGGCCTGGAGGAGTGCGTGGAGCTATCTTGGATAGGTCCACTTGATTTGCAGACAGGTGAGAACTCTTATTTTGGCAGGGAGTCCTGTTCGTCTGCTGGGGGCGTGGTTTCACTGCTAGAGCAGTGAATAAATTATCTTCACCCAGCGCGTGCTGTGCACACGCACGGCCGGGACACATGGCTGCCGCATGGGAGAGGAAAGAGCTAGCAGGAGCGAGAGACCGCCGGGGATGGCAGGGAACCCCCAGAGCAGCAAGAGGTAAGTGGTGCTAGCGAGGGGCAGGGACCTCAGCAGCGGGAGGTAAAGAAGATGAGGAGGGGCCGGGCCGCGGGCGCCGCGATCCCTGAATCCTCACAGTACCCCCCCCCCCTCAGGGTCAGCCTCAGGACGATCCTTCCATGGTTTGGATGGAAACTTCTTTCGGAAGCGTTTGAGGAGTCCGGGGCATGAATTTATTTAAGGGGTACCCACGACCTCTCTTCGGGTCCAAAACCCTTCCAATGGACCAAGAAGTGGACCTTACCTCTCGAAAGACGGGAATCAAGCAAAGCCTGGACCTCGTACTCTTCATTAACCTGTACAATCACAGGGTCTGGTTTAGAAGTGTGGTCCGGAAAGAGGCTACTGGAGATGAAGGGCTTGAGAAGCGAGGTGTGAAAAACATTCGGGATTCTCATGCTTTGAGGTAGTTGAAGTCGGAAGGAAACCGGGTTTACCTGTTCCACGATGGAAAAAGGACCCAGAAACCTAGGTGCCAATTTGGGGGAAGGAGTTTTGAGATGGATGTTCTTGGAAGATAGCCAGACCTTGTCCCCGGGTTTGTAGTTGGGTGCCGGTCGGCGGTGACGATCAGCCTGGGTATTAGATGTCAAGGAGGCTTTTTGCAGTGCAGATTGAATTCTGGACCAAGAGTCCTGTAGGAGGGTGATGTGCTCGTCCACGGCTGGTACTCCAGAGGAGATTTTAGAAATAGGTAGGGGAGAAAGGAAGAAAAGGAAGATGAGATGCCCAGTCTCTTGGTGAAATTCCTCCAGAATCTGGAGACGAATTGAGAGCATCGATCAGATACGATGGATGTAGAAATCCCATGGATCCGGAAAATCTCTTTGGAGAAAATATCAGCTAGGGCGGGTGAGGAGGGTAATCCTTTGAGATGGATAAAATGTGCCATCTTGGAAAACCGGTCCACTACTACAAGAATGGTGTTCATACCATTCGACCTAGGCAACTCCACAATAAAGTCCATAGATATGTGTGACCAGGGACGCTCCGGAATAGGTAAAGGTAAGAGAAGGCCCTGAGGTTTCTGACGAGGAATCTTGTTATGTGCACATACCGGACAGGACCGTGTAAATTCGGGAATGGTTTTGGCCATATTGGGCCACCAGAAGGTGCGATGGATGAGATCCAAGGTCTTCTTGAATCCTGGATATCCTGCCGAGCGGGCAGCATGTCCCCAGTCGAGTATCTCAGGAACGAACTTGGGCTCTACGTACAAGGTGTCTTTCGGAACCTCAAGACCAGTCGGAAGATGTTTTTGTGATTTGATGATCTTCTCAAAATTCTTGAATGTCGCAACTGCTAGGATCCTTTGTTTAGGAAGGATGGACTCGGTGGTCTTTTCCGGTCTCTCTTCAGAAGAGTATTGTCTAGAGAGAGCTTACCCTTGACGTTTTTTGTGCCGAGAATATATGACAGAATAAAATTGAACCTGGAGAAGAATAACGACCAGCGGGCTTGGCGAGGACCTAAGCGGCGGGCATTCTCGATGTACAACAGGTTTTTATGGTCCGTGAGAATCGTGAATGGCTCTTTTGACCCCTCCAGAAGGTGCCTCCATTCTTGAAGAGCCAGTTTGACAGCCAGAAGCTCCCTATTGCCCACATCATAATTTCTCTCCGCTGGAGAAAACTTTTTAGAGAAAAACCCGCAAGGGTGAAGTTTGTCCTAGGGAGAAAATTTCTGAGACAGAACCGCACCAGCCCCACAGTCAGAAGCATCAACCTCTAGGGTGAATGGAAAATTAGTGTTCGGATGTCGAAGCATGGGAGCAGAGACAAAGGCTTGTTTAAACGCTTTGAAAGCTTTGGCAGCCTCGGGTGACCAAGATGCAGGATCTGGACCTTTTTGGGTCAGTGCTGTGATAGGAGCGATGATGGTGGAAAAGTTGCGAATGAATTTCCGGTATTTGTTGGAAAATCCTAAAAATCGCTGAATAGATTTGAGGGAATTGGGTTGTGGCCAATCCATTACGGCTTTCAGTTTCTCTGGGTCCATGGCCAAACCTCTGTTGGAGATAATGTACCCAAGAAAGGAAGTGGTAGACTGGTGAAAAAGGCATTTCTCCATCTTGGCAAACAACCGGTTCTCTCGGAGACGCGAAAGCACAAACTTCGTGTGGATGATATGATCCTGTAAGTTTTGGGAAAAAATAAGGATGTCATCCAGGTAGACAATTACAAAGCGATTAAGGACATCCCGAAAGATGTCATTGATAAAGTCCTGAAAAACTGCAGGTGCGTTGCACAAACCGAAGGGCATCACTAGGTATTCGTAGTGTCTGCTACGGGTGTTGAAGGCAGTTTTCCATTCATCGTCCTCTCGGATACGGATGAGATTGTATGCCCCACGGAGGTCAAGTTTGGTAAAGAGATTGGCAACCTGAAGTCTGTCGAAGAGTTCGGAGATGAGTGGGAGTGGATAACGATTTTTCACCGTAATATGGTTCAGGCCCCGGTAATCAATACACGGTCTGAGAGTACCATCCTTCTTCTTGACGAAGAAGAATCCATCCCCCGCGGGAGAGTTGGAATGACGTATAAAGCCCCGCTTTAAGTTCTCACGAATATATTCATCCATGGCTTCTGTCTCGGGCAACGAGAGGGGATAAGATTTGGACTTTGGCAAGGTGTATCCAGGTACCAGGTCAATCGGACAATCGTAGGAACGATGAGGGGGTAAGAGCTCAGATTGCGTCTTGCTAAAAACGTCCAAAAATTCTGCGTAAGGGGAAGGTAACTCCCTCTTAGGAGTGGATGCGTTAGCTAGTAGGTGGAATGGATGTTCCGTAGACGAAGAAGATTCCTCTGACCTTGACCTCCAGACAATGGGATTAGGGGATACCCAATTGATGTGTGGATTGTGCTTCTGCAACCAGGGCAGACCAAGCGTGACCGGTGTACCCGGGGCATGAATCACGTCAAAGCCCAGGGTCTCTTTGTGGGCGTGAGAAGAAAGGGTGATAGGTCCGGTCTCCAAGGAGATATATGCCGGAGTGAGTGGCCGATTATCAATCCCGACCAAGGCAACGGGGGACTTCTTCTTAGAGAGTGGGATCTGATTTTGTTCAGAGAAGGTCTGATCCATGAAGTTCCCTCCTGCGCCGGAATTGATAAATGCTGCTGTGGAGGTGCGGAAGGTTGGGCCAGAAAGGGAGACGGGAATGGTCAATTTTTTAGGGAGTTCCCTTCTGGATAGGGGACAATGAGATTTAGCACCCAGGGAGCGCCCCTTCGTACTCACTGGGTTTGGTCATTTCCCGGAGAGGGTGGGCAGTCACGGGTACGCTGCTCAGAAGATCCGCAATGATGGCACGACTCTCCGGTTGAGCAAAATTGTCGTAAGGGTGACCGAGGGTGCTGGACTCCGAGTTGCATCGGTTCTGGGGCTTCCAGCGCAGGCAGCGGGGAGAAGACGGGTCTCGAGGTTGTAGAGAACCTGGAGAAAGGAGCACGGAAAGATGTAGACCGGGGTTGCTGACGCTGAGCGTGGCGTACCTGGAGACGCTGGTCCATACGAATGGCAAGGTGATGAAGTCCTCCAGAAGTCCTGGCCTGGGTTGAGAAGCAAGTTTATCCTTCAGGGAGTCCGATAGACCTTTCCAGAATACGGAGACTAAGGCCTCCTGGCCCCAATGAGTCTCAGCTGCTATGGTCCTGAATTCTAAGGCGTATTGGGCCACAGACCGACGTCCCTGTGTAAGCTGCAGCAGGGAATCAGAAGCAGTCTCTGGACGCTGTTCCCAGATCGGGGAGGCCCATGCCAGGGCATTACCTGTGAGCTACCTTTTTCCGACCAGTAGAATACAGCTGTGGAGCCATCTCGAACTGGATCTCACATTGGTTGAGAAAGCCGCGACAAGCATGGGGATCCCCTGCGTAGGGTTTTGGACCCGGCGGTGCAGCCGCAGGTGGTGCCTGTAGAGAAAGGTCCTGTACCTGTTGGGAGAGGAGAGCCACTTTATCCGTTAAGGCCTGGATTTGTTGGTACATGGCCGTCATCATAGAGTCCACATCTGTCTGGTCTGCGTCTTGTGGGCTCGACATAATGTTACGCCGGTGCTGCCCGCAGACCAGACCTGTCCCTTCTACTGAGGTGAGGAACGTATATGGGCACGCACCCTCAGCAAAAGGAGCGTGTCCGGAGTGTGGTGTTTTAGGCGTTGCCAGGCCAGGTGGTGTTAGCTAGCAATACTTGCCGGCACCGGTAAAGAAGTGCCGTCGTCGTTGCCGTTTTAGCCAAGGTCAGGGATTAGAGAATTCCGGAAGGTCGTTGTCCAAGCAGGGGTCGGGAGCCAGAGATAGACGTCCGCCAAGCCAAGTCGTAACCTGAGAGAAATAAGAGAGAGAATGCCAGAGTAGTAATCCAAGTGGAGACTATGTCGAGCAATGAGTGAATGGGAGGACAGGCAATATAAAGTGCGGCTGGCCAATCAGAAGTGGAGGCAGGCCTGGAGGAGTGCGTGGAGCTATCTTGGATAGGTCCACTTGATTGGCAGACAGGTGAGAACTCTTATTTTGGCAGGGGGTCCTGTTCGTCTGCTGCGGGTGTGGTTTCACTGCTAGAGCAGTGAATAAATTATCTTCACCCGGCGCGCGCTGTTCATGCGCGCGGCCGGGACACATGGAAGCCGCATGGGAGAGGGAAGAGCTAGCAGGAGCGAGAGACCGCCGGGGACGATAGGGAACCCCCAGAGCAGCAAGAGGTAAGTGGTGCCAGCGACGGGCACGGACCTCAGCAGCGGGAGGTAAAGAAGATGAGGAGGAGCCGGGCCGCGGGCGCCGCGATCCCTGAATCCTCACAACTAGTATGGGGACTTTTAATAATGTATATGTGTTTTTAATTTCAATGTAGAAGTAATAAAATGTTATTATTTTTTTGGTTTCTCCGGTGATTCTGGGTCAACAGACCTGACTTGCAGTAATTCACTGCTGGGCTATTAAATCCATCTATAGGTACTATATATGACATAGAGTGCTTACTATAGGGGGAAACTTTCTGATCTTTCTTTTGATCAACACTGTTATTATAAAACAAGAAAGAGGTCAGATAATTTACCAAAAAAATTTGGCCACCATCTTTAATGTGTCCATATAATTAGGATTTACTAAATTAAAAAAGATTCATATATATATATATATATATATATATATATATATATATATATATATATACACACAAACACACACACACACACACACACACATATATATATATAGCTTTTTTTTTTAAGAATACAAAATGAAAAAAGTTTTTAAAAGGGAATATAGACAAGGGGATTTCAATTTTTTTAATCTATATATTTTCAAAATATAGCATGAAAATGATGAATCATATTTTTATTGGAATTATTCTCATATGCTGATATTGGCTCCTACAGTACGTGGATAGGAATAATTTTCCTCTGCTCATATGTATATGGTTGAATGTATACATTGTATTCTTAATGGTACACGAATATATGCAGTATTTACAATCTTACATTATTCAGACTCAGATAACATCCTCAAAAAGTATAATTATGTTACATACAATTGTTGTATTTCCCAACTCACATATCATGTAACTAAAAGGGATTGTGAAATAACATAAACCAGAGGACTAAAAGGATGCAGAGAACAAGGTAGATAGATGGGTCAGTGTTCCTACAAAGAAAATTCCATAGAAGACAAGTTATATAATTCTTAATATATGTATATGTATTTTGGCAAATGTGGAAAGAGTGTATGATTAAGCTAGGAAAAGAAAAACTTCCAAAGAGAAGATGTATATGCTGGAAGAATGTGGAATGGCGATGTATAGTGTCTTACAAAAAGGAAACAAGGTCAAATTCAATATTGGGTCCCAATGGTGCTTAAGTTTTTAAAGTGTAAATTCATAAGAATTCTCTTTCGGAAATCTTTTTAACAAAGTTTACTCCCCTCCAAACATTGGAGACTAGGGGGGCTATGCACTAAGCTCCGAGCTTTCGTGCTGGCCTGAAAAAATTAGCACGTCCAATAAAAAATGAAGCCAGCGGCGCGATTCACTAAGGCCCGCAGCCCATTTTTTATCGGACGTGCCCAAAACTGGCTTATCGTGCGTGCAATGTATTTCCCCCCTGCTATCGCACTTAAAGTTCCCGTACGCTAGCTGATTGAAAAAAAAGCCACTTGTAACATTTGCATGGAGATTTGTCATCTCCATGCAAGGCTGTTACAGGCGATCATACAATAAATAAATAAATTTTAATTATAGTGTACATGAGCAGGGGGTCTCCCGAGCTGAACCGCATTGGTTTCAGGCCCGAGGACCCCCTACTTCTGGAGATACAGGCCCCGTTATGGGGTGCAGGTATCCCCTGCAGAATTTCAATGTCCCGGTCACGTGACGCGGACGCTTGAAACTGCAGGGGATACCGGCACCCCATAACGGGGCCTGTAACTCCTGAAGTAGGGGATCCTCGAACCTGAAACCAACGCGGGTCAGCTCCAGAGACCCCCTGCACATCTACACTATAATTAAAATGTATATTTAAAAAAGAATTAACAAACATCAATACATGACCCCCCTCCCGCCCCCCTCCTCCCTAACACATACGGTACAATAATGTGCAAAATAACTATTATCCAGATGTACAGATTAATACTTTATTATTACAATATTTGGGGGCATTTGTGGCTTGGTATTGCTGTTGGTTTTTTTAATGTCTGTTTCTTATGTGGATGTAATTGTTTGTATTTTTCCTGCTTAGTGTAATAAAATGTTTGCGATTGGTGTTCGTTTGTAGTTAATGTTGTATTCTGTTGGCTAATGCATTTTATGGTTCTTTCAGAGATTGTTTGAATGTATTTCTTTGTCTTTTAAGGTTACATTCATTAATGTTGTTGTAATTAATTGGTTTGATTGGTTAGTGTTACTATTCATTTTGAGTTGGTTTAGGAATTAATTGGTTTCATTGGTTAATGGTTTAATTAATTCATTGTTGATGTTGTTACTGCTTGTATTGATTGGATTAGCTGGCTACTGTTGTTATTGACTTTATTTAGGTATGCTAATGCTGTGTTTAATAATGGGCAAATAATCTATTATCCATATCTGGATAATAGTTATTTTGCACATTATTGTACTGTATGAGTTAGGGGGGTGTATTTAGTTAGAAATATTGTTTAGTATTTTTGTTGGCACAACATTGGTACCGCAGGCCCGCGGGTACCCCGGGACTCCCGCGGGGACCCGGGACGACCGCGGGGTCAGCCGGGGACACCCGCGCGACCCTCGGCCTCCCTCTGGGACCCCTGCAAGTTCAGCCGGGGACACCCGCCGGCCTGTTGTATTGGTTTTGCGCCCGCAAAAAGGTAAACAAAGAATTTTTTCTAAGTCCTGCCTATTTATCACCAGCCTTTAGCTGGTGAGCTTTATTCAGCGCAACTTTCACATACGATCAGTTTGCGTTGCTTAGTGAATCCCGCAGAAGGGCAGGATTCAGCGCAAACAGCTGATCGTACGATAAAAGTTGGACTTAGAAAAATTTTCAAGGAAAAGCCTGTTTTAGAGCGCAAAGTACCTGTTTGCGCGGCTTAGTGCATAGCGCTCGGCAGAACTTCACGTTCTAAAGCACTTTGCGCTCTTAAAACGACTTATCATTGCTTAGTGCATAGCCCCCTAACTCTGTATCTTTAAACGTTAGGTCGCTGGGCTTACAATTGTGTTTTAATCTAAAATTGTTGGACATGCTTTGTGTCTCTAAGCCTTTTTTCTATATTTCGGATATGTTCTCCCATCCTCATTTTTCATTTCCTAATCGTTCTTCCCACATATTGAAGTTGGCAACTACAGTCTAACAAATAAACTACTCCCTTACTGTGACAAGAGAAATTGTTTTTAATTGTGAATGTCTCTCCAGAGATACTAGAGCTAAATTCCTTAATTTTGGAATCCTGTCTTGAATTCCCCAGAAACGCTCTACACTCCATACATCTGAAAACCATTTGACTCTTTCTTCAGCCAACATTCCTCTTTTCTTGAAGCTATAAAGCTTGGTACCAATCATTGTTTTAGATTGGGAGCATTAAAGAATATGAATTTAGGTTTCTCAGAAATAACATCTCTTAGGATTTCATCCTTTTGTAGGATATATTTTGGAAGAAACCAAACTTATAGCGCAAAGGAGAGACAGAAACAGAACGTAGTGTAATCTGTAAATTGTAAAAGAGAGTCCTGCTTTCGTGATCTACACTTACAGAATAGATGACAAAATCAGGCAGAGGAGAGTAATCCATGGTCCACTTTTAACTTGGAGGAAAATGGATGTAGTAAGCGCTCAGGAATGAACATATGAGGGAACACCAGATTTTGCCTGATTTTGTCATCAATTCTGTAAATCTGTGTCTCTCCTTTGCGCTGTAGGTTTGTTTTCTTACAAAGTGTACTGCTTTCTCTCCGGATGAGAGATCCAAACCAGCTGCAGGGTGTGAGTTACATAGTCCAGATAAGTGATACTGTTTGTTAGTATAGTTGATATTTGCACAGTTATTTTTCTCCCTTTTGTATGATATGCCAATGTTTTTAAAAAATGTTATTTATTTTATTTGTTGATAGCACTATTTCTTTACAAAAGGTATAAAGTCTTGTGTCTGAGTTATTCTAATCTCATTTTTATCTTTGCATACCAGCATGTCTGCTCTTTCTACAACTTGAACTTTTTGAATTGCTCCCAGTGACCCAGCGACCCAGTGTCCAGCAATACAGAAGAGAAGATACTCTCCACTAGTACTCTTACTATGGCCGTAGGTCCTACTTGATTGTAGGCATCTGATGGGGCCTCCATTTCGGGACTAGGTGCAGGGGCACTATCCAAGGATGTGGATGACTGTTCTGCTGAATGCACGTGAAGGCCATGGCCCCTGGGGTGGAAGTGTCCGACTTCGGCAGTTCCGGGTGAAGTGACCCTCTTGGTGGCAATTAAAGCAACGTTGCTTCGGGTTGCATTGAAGCCATGGTTAGGAGCCAAGCTCTGAGGCATCGAGGGGTCTGTCATGAAGGAGCCTGGGGGGTATAGTCCTCAGGATTCTCCTTCGCACTAGACTTCTTGGAGGGAGTTGCTTTATTCTCCCCTTTGGAAGATTTCCAAGATGTCTGTGGACACTTCAAATTTCATCATTTACAAAATCCATCCCTTCTTCAATATAAGGTTATTCAATATATTCTAGTTGATAGCAGGGGTGGGGACAGAGTTAAAACACTTTCTAAACAGGAGAGTTACTTTCTAAACAGGAGAATTTTTCAATTAAATACTATGATCCTCTCGGGGTTAAATGAGGACTTGGATATCATTTCTTTGTTCAAAGAGACTCAATAAATAATGACTGACATTAGTATGTCCCTTCTCTTCATGCTTATTGTAAGTTTGTTGTGAGCTTACTTAACCTGTGTAACTAGTTTGGGTATTCTACCCTTTGGCATTTTTTAGATTAACCATTACGGTTTTGAAATTTGTGAATATAGATTCTGTTTTAATGACTAATCAATATTGTCTTGTTCTCCCGTTTTCCATTATTCCTTTATTATCTACGCTCAAAGGATCATTCAATAATATACAGTAAGCATTTTATAGTTAATGTATATTTCTGCTATACAAGTTTTTTTTGGAGGGGTGGGATTATGTAAAGTCCACCCTCTAGTAAACTCAGCTGAAGTAGTACTGTTAATGCACTAATAAGGTGCTATCTATTCTAATTCTTTACATTTGTTAACACCCAGAATCAGTTATCTTTTGGGTTTAAATAGCACACATAATGAAATTCAATCATCCCTGATGACGTATCTGTTGATACAAAACGTGTTGGAAATAGATTGTGTGCTATTTCTCTATATTTCACTTTTTTCCATACTTAGCTCTTTATCGCCATTTGGGCCATTTTTATTGCAAATTATTGAATCCACTTAGAAGACGAGGTTGATTCTGTGCTCAGCTGTGGTGCAGTCCATGAAATCCAACCATATTTCACCTACGTGACGTTGAGCCAGCCCTCTTTCACCTACGTGACAGTGAGCCAGCTCCCCCTCCCCACTTCACCCATACTACAGTGACACGTGTAGCTCAATGCAGAGGACCAGGAGCAGGGGCATTCCCTAACTCAGGGTTTCCCAAACTTTTTTTCCGTGACCCGGTTATTTTTGAACTTCTCCTTCGTGACCCACTAAAAATTTTATCGCCTATACTGGCCTATAGGGCCTGCACAGACACACACACAGCCACTGATACACACACACACAGCCACTGATACACACACACACGCAGCCACACAGAGTAACGGCTACACACACACACACACTGATACACACACAGAGACACTGCTACACACACACACAGACACTGATACACACACACACACAGACACTGATACACACACACACAGATACTGATACACACACACACTGATACACACAGACACTGACACACGCAGCCACTGACACACACACTGATACACACACAGCCACTGATACACACACACGCAGCCACTGACACACACACACACGCAGCCACACAGAGACACGGCTACACACACACACACACACACTGATACACACACAGAGACACTGCTACACACACACACAGACACTGATACACACACACACACACACAGACACTGATACACACACACAGATACTGATACACACACACACTGATACACACAGACACTGATACACAGACACTAATACACACACACTGATACTGATACTGATACACACACACACACACACACACACACACACACACACACACACACACACACACACACACACACACACACTGATATATACACACACACACACACACACACACAAACACACACACAGACACTGATACAGATACACACACACACACACACACACTCGCTCTCCCCTATACGCACACAGACACAAACAGTGAATTACAGGCAATGACGGATGTGAGTGACTGGAGGGGGGGCCAGGGACTGGGTGGGTGTGAGGAGGGGGGGACTGGGTGGGTGGGAGGAGGGGGGGACTGGGTGGGTGGGAGGGGGGGGACTGGGTGGGTGGGAGGGGGGGGGGACTGGGTGGGTGGGAGGGGGGGGGGACTGGGTGGGTTGGGGAGGGGGACTGGGTGGGAGGGGGGACTGGGACTGGGGGGGAGGGGGACTGGGACTGGGGGGGATGGGGACTGGGTGGGAGGGGGACTGGGACTGGGGGGGAGGGGGGACTGGGACTGGGGGGAGGACTGGGTGGGTGGGGGTGGGAGGGGGGACTGGGTGGGTGGGAGGGGGGACTGGGTGGGTGACAGTGACTGGGTGGGTGACAGTGACTGGGTGGGTGACAGTGACTTTGACAGTGACTGGGTGGGTGACAGTGACTGGGTGGGTGGGTGACAGTGACTGGGTGGGTGGGTGACAGTGACTGGGTTTGACAGTGACTGGGTGGGTGACAGTGACTTGACAGTGACTTGACAGTGACTGGATGGGTGGGTGACAGTGACTGGGTGGGTGACAATGACTGGGTGGGTGACAGTGACTGGGTGGGTGGGTGAGTGACAGTGACTGGATGGGTGACAGTGACTGGGTGGGTGGGTGACAGTGACTGGGTGACAGTGACTTTGGGTGACAGTAACTGGGGGTTGACAGTGACTGGGTGGGTGACAGTGACTGGGTGGGTGACAGTGACACTTGACAGTGACTTTGACAGTGACTGGGTGGGGTGACTTACCTTGCCGCCGGACGCTTTCCCCTGCTGCCCCCGATATCCCCTGCTGCCCCCGATATCCCCTGCTGCCCCCGATATCCCCTGCTGCCCGGGACGGGAGGTGGGCTTGGGGGCACGGGAGGTGGGCTCGGGAGGGGGTGCCACGGGAGGTGAGCTCGGGAGGGGGTGCAACAGGAGGTGAGCTCGGGGTGAGCTCGGGAGGGGTGGCACGGGAGGTGAGCTCGGGAGGGGGTGGCACGGGAGGTGGGCTCGGGAGGGGGTGCCACGGGAGGTGAGCTCGGGAGGGGGTGCCACAGGAGGTGAGCTCGGGAGGGGGTGGCACGGGAGGTGAGCTCGGGAGGGGGTGGCACGGGAGGTGAGCTCGGGAGGGGATGGCACGGGAGGTGGGCTCGGGAGGGGGTGCCACGGGAGGTGAGCTCGGGAGGGGGTGGCATGGGAGGTGAGCTCGGGAGGGGGTGGCACGGGAGGTGGGCTTGGGAGGGGGTGCCACGGGAGGTGAGCTCGGGAGGGGGTGGCACGGGAGGTGAGCTCGGGAGGGGGTGGCACGGGAGGTGAGCTCGGGAGGGGGTGGCACGGGAGGTGGGCTCGGGAGGGGGTGCCACGGGAGGTGGGCTCGGGAAGAGGTGCCACGGGAGGTGAGCTCTGGAAGCGGGTCGCGGGAGGAAGCGGGCCGCAGAGCACTTCCTCCTCCGTCCCACGTTGGGAGCGGGGGGGGAGGAAGGGAGCGGGGGGAGGAAGGGAGTGGAGCCTGCTTGCCCTGCGCATGCGCGCGGGACCGCGGGGGGAATCGCTGCCATTTTTTTTAACTCGAGCGGGGGGGGGGGCGGATGGGAGACACCGCGCGGCCAGCCTCGCTGCGACCCGGCAATTTCGGTGCCGTGGCCTGGTGCCGGGTCGCGACCCACCATTTGGGAAACGCTGCCCTAACTGGAGTCGATCCTCAACTGACGTCTAGTGGGTGTTTGCCTGCCGGGATGATCAGAGGTGGGAGCTTTGTAAAGTTGGACTTACCTTTCATCTAAGTTTGGAATGTGACCATTCATAACATCAGTCCGGGAGTGGGTGCCTTCCCTAATGGCGTTGCGCTTTATCCGTGTGCAGATCATCATCATTCTTCTCTACAACTTGGTGAATTTCTTCTTGAAAATGAAGATCCGTTCATGACGTTAAGGGAAACCTGGTAACACTATCAATTTCAATGCAATATTGTTATTTTTATATGTAGCACTATATATGCGCTTTATATATATATATATATATATATATATATATATATATATATATATATATATATATATATACAGTGCTCGACAAACTCGGTCGCCCACTCGCCAGGTGCGAACGGATATTGCCATGGTGGCTAGTTAATTTCCCCTGATCTGCAAAAAAATTCCCTACACGAAAAAATAAAAAAATCCCCCTCCCTGATTGGCTGATCGGGTGTGACGCGTCTTGGAGCTGACAGGACGTGTACGCGCATGCGTGTGCACTGCTCGCACGGTGTGGTGCCCCACCTCTGCCCTCGGTCTCTGTGGCTGGCTGGCTGGGTGCCCGGCCGGCGGGAGGTGGTACGTTCCCTTTTTATTTATCTAGTTCAGAAAGTTGCTGCGGGTTCACGATAACACTGCGGGGGGTGTTTCTTCCCGGTCCTCCCTTCCCCTTGGTGCTCCCTTCCCTCCCCGGCGCCCCCTGCCCTCCCT
Organism: Ascaphus truei; assembly: GCF_040206685.1. NCBI lineage: Eukaryota > Metazoa > Chordata > Amphibia > Anura > Ascaphidae > Ascaphus > Ascaphus truei. The sequence continues at coordinate 218,296,499 of NC_134483.1, forward strand.
GGCGCTCCCTTCCCACCGGTCCCCTTGCCCACTGGCCTTGGGCTGGAGATGGGCGTTGGGGGGGAGGGGGGGGGTGGGGTGTGCATTCACGGCTGGCTGGTGCCTGGGGCAGGACGTGGGGTGCCGCCTGCTCTGATCGTCAGCTGTTCCTCTCCCTCCCCCCCTCCTCCTGTCCACTGTGTGTGTGTGTGTGTGTGTGTGTGTGTGTGTGTGTGTGTGTGTGTGTGTGTGTGTGTGTGTGTGTGTGTGTGTGTGTGTGTGTGTGTGTGTGTGTGTGTGTGTGTGTGTGAGAGTGTGTGTATGCAGGACACCAGAAGTACCCCACCACCCAGTCAGTCACCCCCCCACCCAGTCAGTCACCCCCCTCCCAGTCAGTCACCCCCCCATCCAGTCAGTTAACCCTCCACCCAGTCAGTCACCCGCCACCCTGTCAGTCACCCCCCCACCCAGTCAGTCACCCCCCCCCACCCCATCAGTCAGTCACCCCACCCAGTCAGTCAGTCACCCCACCCAGTAAGTCAGTCACCCTCACCCAGGCAGTCACCCGCACTTTCCCTCTCTCTCTGTCACCTGCTCTCTCCCTCTCTCTCTCTCTCTGTCACCCGCTCTCTCCCTCTCTCTCTCTGTCACCTACTACCCCACACACTCTCTGTCACCCACACACTCTCTCTCTGTGTCACCCACACTCTCTCTGTCTCTCTGTAACCACACCCTCTCTCTCTTTCTGTCTCCCACTCTCTCTCTCTCTGTCACCCACTCTCTCTCTCTCTCTCTGTCACCCATTCTCTCTCTCTCTCTGTCACCCATTCTCTCTCTGTCACTCTCTCTCTCACACTCTCTCTCTCTCTGTCTATCACACTCTCTCTCTCTCTCTCTCTCTGTCACCCACTCACTCTCTGTCACCCACACTCTGTCTCTGTCACCCACACTCTCTCTCTCTCTGTCACCCACACTCTGGATATCTTATTTACCCTATATATCTTAACTGCCCTATACCTACACCAAAATAACTTATACTGCTTTCTTCCAGATCTGACTCAAGCTTCACATGAGAGACATTGGAATCCCCCCCAGCCCATAAGACAGGTAGGGAACACCTCCCTCCAACACATAACATTGCGGGAATGGGGGTACCTGGACATTGAGGGACTGCGGATAAGGTAAGATCCCATGCAGGATTGCTGCTTTGGAAAATTGTGAAGCGGGGGCATCCTGACACTGGTTAAGGGGTTCTGGAAACTAGTCATTTATAACTGGCTTTTTTTTTCTAGATCCGACATTTATATATACCCACACACGTAACAAGGACTAATTGTAGTATAATGTAATACAATAAATAAACTTATGTCAAAAACGAATGTTGTTCTTACTAGGAATTTATTCACTTTTTTTATTTTAAAGCGGTGCTGGGGTTGGTACTGGGGTGGATTAGGGGCGGGGCGGGGCTGGGGTGAGGCTAGGGAAGGGCTGTGGCGGGACTAGTTGGTGAGTAGATTTTTTGGTGATTTGTCAAGCACTGTATATATACAGTCAAAAAAAAGAAATGTGACTATAGCGCTAAAGTATAAACACCTACTTAGTGATAAAACAGTGAAAAAATACCCTCTAAATAAAGGTAGGCTGCCTAGTACCTACTGTCTAGTACAAACAGAATACAACATGAAAAAAGAAAAAACCTGGCGCCAAATGTTCAAATGGTAAGTCCTGTGATCCTCAGAGAATCTGCACAAGTCCAGACAAAAGCCCCTATCCCTTTAAGAGTACGGGCACACTCGCGTGGGCGCGTGTCTACTGCCAGGAGGAGTTTAGAAGGAAGGAAGGGGAACCAGCCACACGTGCTGTCGGCTTGAGAACCCAGGAGAGACTGCTTCCACCACTGGCACGTTCCTTGTGCACCACGGAAGGGATTTTGGGCGAGAGTACCGGCGGAGCAGAGGTCATACTCTGCCAGTACATCCCCTCGCCGAGAGGACACTGTTATTTCACCGCTTGTTATTACCCTGCTTGTCGTAAGTAGGGTTTTGATTTTACCATCTCCGGATGACTAGCTGCCCTCTACTGCTCCAATGCTGTTATATATTGGTAGACTGAGTTACCCAGCAGTTATACGCTATGATCTGTATTTGTTTTCTCTTTTCTCGTTTCATGGCCTGTCAATCACTGTATATATATATATATATATATATATATATATATATATATATATATATATATATATATATATACAGTATATATATATATATATATATATATATATATATATATATATATATATATATATATATACAGTATATATATATATATATATATATATATATATATATGTATATATGTATATATGTACTGTATATGGTCAATCGGTTACTATGGTAGTCAGACCAACAGCTGTGGACTGTGAAGTGAGCATGTTCTACGCTCCGGGATGCGCTGATTCAATACAAGGTAAATATACCTGGATCAGGGGAAAGTTCAACGGGAGGTCCGTCGGGAAGTAAACACTGCCCTGGAGATATCAATGGAACTGCGACCTCTCTCCTGAATGAACAATAACTGTTTCCCAAGGGGCTTAAGTTCTGTCGGGGGCCCGGGTATAGGATAATGGAGGTAAGGAAAGGACATCTTACCTCCTAGTGCAGATCCTTCTTGTACACTGGGTCCCGCTTCTATGAGGATTGAAGACCACACGTCTGTGATAGGGAACACCTCCTCCTCTTGTGGTGCCGCCGAGAGCCAATGGATAACAGCGGTGTTTGTAGCAGTAATCAGGGCACTCAGACTGTATCCAGGTCATCCACAAATGAAAAAATAAAAAGATAGGGTACCAGTAGGTGCGAAAAATGAAAAAAGGCTTTGTTTAGAACAAAGGTAAGTTGTATTCATGACAGAGAGGTCCTCCCACGTGTTTCACGCAAGTGTTGCACTTTCTCAAGGAGTATGGACCCACAGGAAATGACCACCTTAATGTGTGCTGAATTATTAAGAAAACCACACCAGACACAGCTGAATGTTTCATAACACTGATACATTAAATTGATTAAAATAAATGAAAACATCACAGAAGCTGAGACTTACAAATAAAAGCATGAACTAAGAAAGAATATACATTTTTACTTATATGGTCAGTATATAACATAACCAATTGAATCGTTATTGTTGTATATACAGATTAGAGTCAGACTCAAATTTAAATGCATCAATATATAATTATACTCAATTCTAAAGTGTAATCAGTCCTAGGAAAAAACAAAATAGAGCATACAGATTTTATTTAGTCTTGGTATAAATGCATTTGTAACAAATGATGCAGATTGATGTGTGCTTCAAAAGGGAACAAACAAATATTGAAAATAGGGTACATGCAACTAGAGACAGAGATAATATCCAACAGCACAATAATTATAAATGGCTATAAACATATCTGCCCCAAATTGTAATGGTGTATATAGAGAAAGGTAAAGAGTAATAGCATTCGGGGTAGTAACAGTTACTAGACATTTATACTTATTTTATACACGCGGAGGATATCCTGTTCCTCCTCTCTTCAGAGCCCTATTGGCTGGGACAGTCACATGTGTTTCCCTCCCCCGGAGGATTCCGGGACATGTAGTCCTGCGGCTGCATGTGCAGAGCTATCTTAAGATGGCCGTCGCCTCCTGCACTGCGCATGCGTGACTCACAAAAGGGCCACCTCCCGATCACGCGGAGCTCCGGGGAAACACTGAACAGCTCCCCCGCACCGGAGGCAGGGTAGGGGGACTCAGCTACAGGTATATCCTACAAAAGGATGAAATTCTAAGAGATGTTATTTTTGAGAAACCTAAATTCATATTCTTTAAGGCTCCCAATCTCAAACAAAGATTGGTACCAAGCTTTTTAGCTTCAAGAAAAGAGGAATGTTGGCTGAAGAAAGAGTCAAATGGTTTTCAGATGTATGGAGTGTAGAGAGTTTCTGGGGAATTCAAGACAGGATTCCAAAATTAAGGAATTTAGCTCTAGTATCTCTGGAGAGACATTCACAATTAAAAACAATTTCTCTTGTCACAGTAAGGGAGTAGTTTATTTGTTAGAATGTAGTTGCAAACTTCAACATGTGGGAATACGATTAGGAAATTAAAAGTGAGGATGGGGGAACATATCCAAAATATAGAAAAAGGCTTAGGCTGCGGTCCCAGTAACTGCCTTTGCGCACGGCGCGGCGTGCGCTTTGCGTGTAAGCACCGCCCCTCAATGGGGCTGGGCCCAGTAGACACTGTCACGCTGCAAGGTTTTTTACAACTCAATCAAATTGAGTTCAAACCTGGCGACAGAGGCGTGGCCACGCCCCCACCGGCGGTTCACCCAATGAGGGCGAACCAGCCGCGTGACCTAATGGCCACGCCCCCGCAAATCCCCGACCATGCCCCCTCCCGTCGCAAGCTTCCCTCTCTCCTGGAGACCGCAGATCGCGGTTAGCGCTGTGCGCGCCACGCCCCCCCCCCCGCCGGGCGCGCGTGTCACAGAACGCACTGGGAACTCAGCCTTAGAGACACACAGCGTGTCCAACCATTTTAGATTAAAACACAATTGTAACCCCAGCGACCTCACGTTTAAAGGTACAGAGTTAGTCTCCAATGATTGGAGGGGAGTAAATTTTGTTAAAAAGATTTCTCAAAGAGAATCCTTATGAATTTACACTTTAAAAACCTGACCACCATTGGGACTCAATATTGAATTTGACCTTGTTTCCTTTTTGTAAGACACTATACATCGCCATTCCACATTCTTCCAGCATATACATCTTCTCTTGGGAAGTTATTTCTTTTTCTAACTTAATCATTCACTCTTTTCCACCTTTGCCATAACTAGTTTTCTAGGGAATTCTCTTTTGTAGGAACGCTGACCCATCTATCTACCTTGTTCTCTGCATCCTTATAGGCTTTTGTTATTTCACAATCCCTATCAGTTGCATGATGTGTGAGGTGGGAAATGTAACAATTGTTTGTAACATAATGATACTTTTCGTTAGAATTTATGAGGATAGTAATGTTATCTGAGTCTGAATAATGTAAGATTGTAAATACTGCATATGTTCTTGTACCATTAAGAGTACAATGTATGCATTCAGCCATATACATATGAGCCGAGGAAAATTATCCCTATCCATGTAAGAGCTAAAGTTTGATATGGCCAATATCATCAAATAAGAAAAATTCCCTAAAACGTTATGATTCATCATTTTCATGCTATGTTTTGAAAATTATATAGATTCAAAAATTGGAAAACCCCTTGTCTCTATTCCCATTTAAAAACTTTTAAATGTTGTATTCTTAAGAAAAACATAAAGCACCCTATAATTATAAACATAGTCCTCATATATATTGTGGGAATATACAATTACTGTAAAAGATATAACGATTATAGAGGGCCTACTTGTGACAATACTAATGGGAAGTATAAGAAAACAAATTATAAAATAGGGAGCAATTAGGGACCACTATTACAATATGTAAAAATTATGAAAATTATTTGAAGTGTTTCATTTAGTTTTAATTAATATAAATGGTCTAATTTATATATATATTTAGTTTTAATTAATATAAATGCAGTGCGTCAAGAAAAGGCCAGGAGTGAACTCCACTTGGAGGAAGCAGGAACTAGGAGGTGCAGACACTCCACAGGAAAAGCTGGGGAAACCAGCGTAGCCGCATCCACGTGGCGAAGGCGAAGTCTGCCAGGAACAAGGAAGCAGCGCCGAGGCTACTATGCAAGAAGCTCTAGGCAGCAGGGGACTGGGCGCAGGATACAAGGCACAAGGAGGCCTAGCAGGCCAAACAGAGAGTCTGTGACAAGCACAGTTACTTGCAACTAGGATTGCAAAGTCTATGTCCAGCAACTTCCTGAGGGCGGGGCAGGCACTAAATAGCACAGGAGGCCAATCAGGCCAGAGCTGCACAGGAGGCAACAGGAGGCAGGTGTTTGCAGAAGCAGGGAATAGATTGTCTGGAACCTGCAAAGCTCTGGATGGATGGGCTCCAGCCAAAGCCAGGAGTGGATTCCTGACACTCGCTGGATCCATGCGCCAAAGGACGTCAACCTTTTCCATATGTACAGTTTATACAGTATGTTAAAACTAGCAAAAACACATACACACAAAGCACACCAGAGGTTATTGAACAGCCATATTAAAAGAAATATAAAAAACGTGTGGCCCCATGAAATAACACCTGCTATGTAAACAATTGAATAATAAAGAATATTTATTAATAATGAAAAGGACCACACATGAACACAAGTCAAGCGGTGCAATGCCCGCTATTGAACACCAGTGTGCACATGCACTATATAGACACAGATGACAGTACATACTGTACACTAACATGTAAAAGACCAGTAGGTCACAATAAAAACCACCCTGAAGGCTAAATAGTACCAAGATGTGGATACTAATGCGAGCAGAACACTGAAGGGGGGAGGCAGGCACTCACCAAGGAGCTGGAACCCTTTGCTTCATGCTAAAGGAAATGTGAGACGGGCGTGCATGAGGAGCTGGAACCTCTTGCAGGATGCTAATGGGGTGCGAGAGAGCGGCCATATCAGAGACATTGGACAAAAGCATGATGAAAATCAGCAGATATATTGAAATACATCAACTTTACCAGAGCTCCAGGAATGTGAATATTAATACTGGCATATGAGCAAATATATCAACATGGAACCGGAACTCAAGGAATGACATTATAACACTGGTATATGAGCAAATAAGTTATACAGTGATGAGTCCCATATGGTGTTTCAGCTATATACAAGATAATACACCTATGAACTGAGTTAAGTAGATTGGGCAAGTTGAGTCAATAAAGATACCGGACAGCCCTTCAAATAAAAGAGCACTTTACACCTATGTGAGGTCAAGCAGAGTTTATGGAGTTTACCTATGAAATATGATAAGCTGATTATTCATACATTTTGTCTATAAAAATACCTCTTTCCATATTCTCTAAAAAACAGGGAGAAATCTATAGATATATAATTATTTATTTTTTACTGTGTAGTATATTCATTTCCTGTGTTGGTCAAACGCACGAGTTCTATTATTGTGTTGGTTTCTCTCTTTATTACAACTTAGTATATTTTTGTGCAATCTGGATATTTTTAACCACATATTTTATTTTGTATTTCACAATACATTTATATATTTGTAATTAGCACAATGAGTGCATCTTTTTGAACAGAACGCTTTTGTGACACTTTCTTCTGTAGTATTGTGTGGGTTTAGTTTAAGGGGCAGAAGCAGTGAGGTGTAGAAGAGAAGAGTGAATAGAGTGAAATTGCTTTAATGAGCGTGAATTGTAGGGCAATATTAGTACTGGTACATAGACCTCACAGAATTTCCATACAATACACATCATTCTTTCATACAAACAGACTTCTTACTAAGGTCAAGCACAGTATCCCCCACCCCCATAACTTATAGGTTATATCATCATGACCCCTGTTACAACACAAGGAGACAAGCTCAGGCTGAAATTTAATCAGTATATTTCCTGCTGTGTTAAATATACTTTGTCAAATGATCTGAATACTGACAAGAATGAGTCTATAAGGAAAGCTTAGTTAAGCCAAGAATAATTTACTATATCTGGGGTTTTTTACACGAGGGCCCTGGGGCAATGTTTTGTTTTTAAATAAATCTGCTTCCTTAAAAACGAATCTGCACACAAATCTAATTAATGTCCATTTAGCGAATTCTACTTTTTAGCTGCGGTGAAACATAATTCCTTCTTCAGGTCTCCTCCGTTTGTACTGAAGGATAGAAAGCACATTTTAAAATGTAATATATGCAAAAGATTTAACATTTGTATTGTTATAAAATTGCTATAAAACAGAAAGTGTGTTATGGAATTCAGTATCATATCCATAATAGGGAAAATAATTATATGTTGTATTTTTTGGGGGGGGATTTGTAACTAAACTATGCTCTTTTAGCCACACATTATTTTGTACTAGCTCATTTGATATTCCATATAATTTGTTCAATAAACTACATATAGAAACTCTGGAATGCCAGTATGAAAATTATGTTGCAATAGCATTACCGGTGTTTCCTTTAATGTCAAATGCAATCGTTATTTGTGTGTATGACTAGTTGCTGAATGCACATACAGTTAAAACTTATGAATGGTTGCTGATGTAAAACGTGTTAACTTGTGTTTTTCTTCTTAATTGCTGTTGCTTAAAGGAGCAGTGCAAGCTATGCATGTCAGTGGTGACGGACGTGACATCACTCCTGGCAGAAGAGGCCATCATTGTTGTCATCTTCCACCAGGAGGAGTTAGCGCTGGACGGACCACATACACAAACACACACAAACCACCTCTCCCCTAGATCCTAGCGCTGTGTCCCCGCAGCTCCTCCGGGGGAAGAGAGAGCGAGGAGGGCTGCTCTAGTCCAGTAACGGGGAGGAGGGGGTTGAGCTCACTGACTGGCACACACACATGCACACTGACTGGTGAGCACACACACGCACACACACTGACTGGTGCGTGCACACACACACACACTGACTGGCACGCACACACCCACACTGACTGATGCACACACACACACACACACATGAATTCACAGTTACTTTAAATATAGAAGTGCAAATACCTAAAACACACATTCTAAGTCAAACTTCTTTGTATTTTGGCACTGAAATTGTGTTACGATTTTTAATTAAAAACATCACCATCACAAATACAATTTCTGCGACAAAACAGTGACAAAAGACAGAGAAGTTTCACTTAAAATGCGCGTGCTCGGCACACACACACTTATTTTTATTTTTGTATGTTTTTAAATAAAATAGGATTGAAGCAGGGGGTCTCCGGAGCTGAGCCCCATTAATTTCAGCTCTGGAGACCCCTGCTTCCAGAGATACTTACCTCCATACGAAGTGCTGGTATCTCTCTACTTTTAAAACCTCCCGCATCACACTGGCTAATAGGAAGCCGCATGGGATGACGTCACGGCTTCCTATTGGCCCGTAGGAGCTTTGAAGCAGCCATTACGAGAACCCAGCTGGAGCTACTACCAGCACCCCCTTTGGAGGTAAGTATCTCGGGAACCAGGGGGTCCCTGGAGCTGAAATTAATAGGGTTCCGCTCCGGAGACCCCCTGCCTCATAATTCTTTTTATTTTTTAAATGCATACAGTAGCTTGGACTGCTTTTTTATTTTCCCATAATCTGTATACAGAATTATGTATACAGTATGTCATGCTTAAAACAATTTACAGAACACCATTATGAGAATGCTTAAAAAGAAACATGAGGTCAAGAGTCAGAGACAAAAATGAGGGAGATTTTATGGTTTTGGTCATTTTTTTTACAATAATTCAATTTTTAAAGAGATTGATTCTGCTGACATGTATGAGGCCACTGATGAATGAGAATGACTGACTTTCGTTAAGTAAGGCAAACCCTTGAGAGCGATACTTGCCAGACTTGGACATTTGATATTTTAAACATTGTGTGAGGCATTGTGTATGGACTGCAAATATTGTCACGTGGCATTGTATGGACCGTACGCATCCATTAAGCACACATCTGAAGAGAGAAAAAAGCAAGGAGCATGAAATGACCTATGCCACGGTGTTATTCATAATGTTTTTCATGTTAATCAAGGCTTGATGGAACCTTTTGTTCATGTTAATTGTCCTGCGAAATGTGTTTACTACTGTGAGTGACATGGCAGTAACAAGTCATGAAAAACATTCTTGAATTGAATTGATGCTTCTCTTGTAGTCGTGCAAGCTGCTTAGGACTATTCATCGTCCTGATTCCCAGCCATAAACCTATTCAGGGATAGCATATCCACAGAATGTGTTAGAAAACAACATTTAGTCAGGTACTTATACTGAATAACAAGACATTTTGTAAACAGAGATGTGCAAAACTACCAAAAATGCAGTCGTGACATAGCTTATGTTTTTTTCCCCCCAGAATTCAATTCCTGCCAAACAGAAGTTTAATAATAATATTGAATGTTTATATAACACTTTTCTCTCAATGGAACTTAAAGCACTTCACAGTTACAAAAAGGAATAAAGAAGAAACATTTAAAGTTTTAAAAGAGAACGATACAATACAGAATGGGACAGTACATAGCGATGGGCGAATCCGCTCAAATCCGTTTCCCGGATTTTCTCGCATTTTATCCCCAAAATCCATTAAACGGTGTAAAATCCGTGGACGGATTTGGATGGATTTGGACGGTTTTCGCAATCCGCCATTGGACACAAACTGTTGACGGATTTGTAGAATCCAATCCGTGGATTCAGCAATCTGAATTATATATCATATATCAAGAAACCACAATCGATTGGTGAATCCGCGGATTGGATTCTGCAAATCCGTCCACACGGGCTACGGAATCCGCAGAGAGTATTGGTAATAATAATAAAAAATCTGCAAAAGGCGAATTGCCCTTTTTGAGATTGATCCGCTAACCAAAGGAACCAGCCGGTCGCTGCGAATCCAAATCCGTCAAAAGAAAAAAGGGATTATCTCTAACGGTACTGTAGCTATAAAATGCTGGACAGGTTGTGGTTCAGTATTTAAATGCCTGGGTAGACCGGTAGTCTTAGCAGAACTTTAAAGAGCTAAACATTTTCACAGAAATCACATTTCCACCATCAATTTGCATTTTTGCCAACCAATCGCAGCTCATTCATAGTTTGATGCTAACTCACATCCAGAACCTGAAAAGGGGCTTTTACAGTGGTGTTGGTGGTGGAGAAGGAAGTAGATGAAGATAACTAGAGTACCAATTGTGTAGTCCCTCAACCTGTGCTCCCCCATTTTTTGTCTGTTTTCCCTAGAGTACCAATTGACCTGCATATCTCCCAAAACATGACTCAATGCAATACAAGGAGAGATACCTGTGAACACAGCTGAGATACCTGGCGAAAAACCTACTTTGAATATGCCAAATGTAAACGATTTCAATGCTCATATTCCCAAGTTCTGTTCACAGGTACAGCAGGGACTGCGGCTATTCTAACACAAACCAGTGGCAATCACCTAAAAGTCCCAGGTTCACCCAGGTACATGCTGGGTACATGCCTTAAACTTGCCTTAAACTAGACCCAGCATTTCTGCATTGATTAATGGCCCATCAGATTAACAGCGGGTGTCCCTTGCAGTCCCATTCAAACTGAATGGGACTGCCAGGGACCCCTGCTGTGTTATGCCTATGGGTCATTAGTCAATGCAGAAATGCCTTAAACTTGCCTTAAACTAGCCAGGTTACACCCAGCACATACCCAAAATGTAACCTGGCTAGTTTAAGGCAAGCTTTAGAATAGTCGTGGTCTCATCTGTATATCTCTTATGTGTTGGATAGCTAAGTGTTTAGTAGAGACCCCAACCTCCTCATCCTCCCTCTATTGACTTAAGTGCAGCACCTTTTCCCCCACCCTCAGTGAGATGATTTGCTACCGATGTATTCTGGTGCTGGTGCATACCTGTGAGGTAGAACAGAAGGCAGACAGAATGTACCTCAGGGGCAACTATTCTTGGTTGTTCACACTCCAGACACCACACCAGAGAGGGTAAAACTGGAGTTTATTAGGTTCAGTACATCAATACAGGTTCCATTCCCTGAAGGCAGTACCCCGGGCTTGAGCACCCCTCCTCAGCATACGTTACCCTGTAACAGGGAAAGGCCTCAGGCCTCCCCTGTCCAGGAGAGACTTACTTCTGTATCCTCATAGCATGGAGGGCAGCACAGAACTAACTCCCAGAACCCTTACTCTAACCTCTAGAGGGAAACCCCCTCCTTCCCAGGGGAGTGACTTGTATGTCAGCCTCCTATCAGTCATAGGCCCCCCTTGTAATACCAGGCTAATCCTGAACTTTATTAGGTAACACAAATATAACAATACAACCAGTCCCTGGAGGATTTTTTTCCAAACACTGCCCACTCTTTACTGGTACTTACAGTGCTAGAGGGGCCAGAGAATTAGTAGCCTAAGAGGACTTGGCTACATCAAGTTTAGTGAACCGCTTGCAAACTGTGACTGAGTCGCAATTTTTTAGTGACTAGAAAAGATAACATTTTGTATGGTTTGTAACATCATGCAAAAGTTTTGCACTTCTGTATTTATAAACACTTGAACCCACACAAACTATAGAAGTGGGCTTACATTGTGTTCTGCAATGAAAATCAATACATTAATGCAGATTTAGTAAGGTGTTTTGTGGACCATAACGTGTGTCCTATGACACCACAGGTCCTCATTTGGCCACCTCCATATTTTCTATATGATGTGACTGTCTTAAAGCAGTGTTATGACTCCACAAAACATTATATGGAATGCCTATGGATAAGACATGGTATTATTATTATCTTATTAGTCATATAGGGCTAACATGTCACAGTGCAGTAGAATATGAGGGTAAGGACAAGATCATAGCATAAAATACATACAGGCATACCCCACATTAACGTACGCAATGGGACTGGACATTAACGTACGCAATGGGACTGGAGCATGTATGTAAAGCGAAAATGTACTTAAAGTGAAGCACTACCTTTTTCCCACTTATCGTGCTATACGTGCATAACTGATGTAAATAACGCATTTGTAACAGGCTCTATAGTCTCCCCGCTTGCGCAAACCTTCGGTACAGATAGGGAGCCGGTATTGCTGTTCAGGACGTGCTGACTGGCGCATGCGTGAGCTGGCGTTTGCCTATTGAGCACACACCTTCGGTACAGATAGGGAGCCGGTATTGCTGTTCAGGACGTGCTGACTGGCGCATGCGTGAGCTGGCGTTTGCCTATTGAGCGAGATGTACTTACTCGCGAGTGTACTTACAGTGAGTGTACTTAAACCGGTACAGCTTAAAACATCATTAAATAATAGGTAATAACGAGGTGTCTGCTCTCAGAAGCTTACGTGGAAATATGGGATATAAGACAACTCAGCATGGCTTGTCAGGAGGGGGCTTGGTCGGTCTATTTAAAGAGGTGGGGTTTTAAGGGACCTTTGAACATGTGAGTGATGGTGAGGTGTAAAGAGTTCCAATGTTGGGGTGAAGCCCCGGAGAAGTCATGAAGGCGGGAATGAGAGGATGTAATGACGGAGGAGGTGAGACGTAGGTCTTAAATTGAGCAGGATTAAATTGGAAATGTAGAGAGGGGCTTTATCATGGAGAGCTTTGTTGGAGAGAACCAGAACCTTGAATCGGAATCTCTTGGGTATGGGTTGTCAGTGTGGTGTGACTTTGTACATTTTAATAGGTTTATGAGGGAAGATCTAATATTCTACACATGTTTACTAAACAGCGGTATCCATCCTGCCAGATACATAAGATGTCTTTTGGGTGCCTGCTCAACACTTTAGAGCTGCAACTTCACCTATAACCAACTTGCTGGATTAGTTTAAAGTATGTATATACAGTACACTCACACATTTTCACATATTTATAACATTGCTAACAAGATGTACATTTCTATGTAACAATAAATCAGAAGCAACTATTAAATCATTTTCCTTACCTGTTATTCTATTTTGCAAGTCTGTGTTTTGCAGTGCACACTAATGGAGCTTCTTGCCCTTGGCTGCTTGGTGTTTGGGAAAACTCTTGAGCTCCAGAATCTGTTGGAGCCCTCTTGAATTCTGTTGCATATCTCTTTGAGATAATCTATAAGACCCATAAATCCAAAGTGGACAGCACCCATACCACTCTAAACTGCAAACAGTACTGAAAGAACAATTTACCTTTGGCTTTGAAGACTGCAAACAGTCTAATCACCAGAAGATATTAGGTAAAGATTATTAAAAAAAAAAACCTCCAAAGCTTTTCTTTATCTTTTATACATTGGTGTAATTCAACTCCATTTAACTTAAACAGACTGCAAAAAAATAGCATTTAAAAAATGGACCGTCCTATAAAGGAAAATCACAAGAACGGTAACATTATACAAAATATTTAGGAACGTTTATTTAATAAGTGTTTCATTGAATAAACACCAATCTGAAGATACTAAAGTCATTCATTTGGCTTGTGTCAATAAAAAAAGAAAAACAACAGATGCATGATTCATGAAATAAAGAATACACACGTTCTGATAACTTACATCTTCCTGTGTTATGATGCAACTGTGAATGATGTTCTTTTTGCATTCATAATTAGACTGTAGAACAGGTTGTAAAAGTTTAAACTGAAATCCAATAAAATAATCTATAGTTTGAACTGATTGTTTTTTTTTAAAGGTGCACTTATTGGGTGTAACACTTTGAATTGAAACCTTCCTTGAATTGAAACCTATTGGGAGGAAATACAGAAGAATAATGCAGGGTTGGGAATAAAATTAAATGCCAAAAGACAAGAGTATATCAGTATACTCCGAAGTTAGAAAGTATTGTGTTTTTTTTTTTTGTTTTTTTTTAAATAAAGCTGTGTAAAATTCTGGAGGGTGTTCCTATTTTAATGTACATTGAAAACCCATGCTGACCACCTCTTTAATAGAAGTAATTGCTACTTTATAATCACTTTATCCTTTATTTGTGAGCCTAAAGTAATACAAATTTTCTGCCGTCTGTCAATGCTGAAAAGCGGGTGTTAAAAATGAGAATAACAAGGGGCCAGAGATAATTTGAGTGTGTTTATGTGTTTAAATAAAGTGCACCCTTTAAATTTCTTATGAACCCCCTGCATCATATACAATCGACTGTTTACCTCCTATTTATTTATAAGAAGTTTTACCAGGAAGTAATACATTGAGAGTTACATTTTCAAGTATGTCCTGAGCATAGAGTTATGATGACAAATACTTGGCTACACATACATAGTTACACTAAGTGAACAGTGTTATACATTATATACAATATATAGCATGCACAGTTAAAGATAATACATGTTATAGGTGTATGTAACAGTTACAGACCAGGTTAAAATGTGACAGCTTTAGTTTTGAAAGAACTTAGACTGGTGGTGGCTGTGAGAGTCTCTGGTAGATTGTTCCAGTTGTGGGGTGCACAGTAAGAGAAGGAGGAGCGGCCGGATACTTTGTTGAGCCTTGGGACCATGAACAGTCTTTTGGAGTAATATCTCAGATGATAAGTGCTGCATGTGGTAGCGGTGAAGAGCTTGTTCAGATATGCGGGTAGCCTTCCCAGAAAGTATTTGAAGGCAAGACAGGAAAGATTAACTTTGCGCGTAGACTCAATGTAAGTGTCTGCAATTTTTTTTATTCTAAAAAATAAATGTTATATAAATCATCCAACATTTTATGTGTACCCTCGTTTCTATGCTTTACAATAAGTGGGGTTTTTCCCCCCTTTTCGTGGGAGAAGACTTCTACTCTTTTGTTACTCTCCAGAACTAGGCTATTTCCAAAAATTACAAGCCAGCGGGTTAGAACTCTGACTTTCTAAATGGCAACATTTTGTATAATCACACTGTCTGGATAAAATTGGCATGGAGAAATATACGCATAGCTTCACATTTTAAGAAAAAACAGTACAGGGGCATGAAATGCTGAATTCATTCACTGACAATTGGTCACAACAAAACATATGTAACATAGCTTTGACTTTTTTTTTTTACATTTAAATGAAAATATAGTTCTTTAAAGAATCATTACTCAGAAAAAAAACACTACGAACCAGTTAACAATTTAGTTCCAATGACATTTACATGAAGCGACCTTGTCAATTAAACCACATCCTGCTCATAAAATTTAACAGGTTATGAGGTCAAGAGGAAGAGAACAAAGGACTTTGTGCAAGCAAACTAAATAAATTGAAAAGCTGGCATTAATAAATATTACAAGAAGCTTAGGTCCACCATCGTAATTACCTTTTAACATGGTTGTTTTTGAGATTACGCTGTTCCAGTTCTTTAGAAGGCAATAAATCAAAGAACTTGTCCATTCCCAGTATAATCACACTTTTTAAAAGCATCATAATGAGACTTAATAAACTGAGAAATCTAGAAGCTAAAACCTGGTTCAAGAACTATTTAGTCCATAAATTATTTATTTCTTTATTTATAGAATGTATTACCAGAAAGAAATACATTGAGTTACGTCTCGTTTTCAAGTATGTCCTGGGCATAAAGTTAAGATGACAAATAATACATGGTTACAATACATAGTTATATAAGTGAACAGGGTATACATTATATACAAGATAATATATCAAGCACTGTTCTATTTCTTTGTACTTGTTTCTTTTCAAATACCCGTTTAGACATAATCAATAAAGCATTGTGTGAATAGTCAAATGCAGTATATCCCAAAATGTTATTTAGATTGCATTGCCTAATTCATTTCTTTGGTACCTGCTAAGCAATGTCAGACAACAGGATCATGTATTACCTGGTGCAAAACTGGTACAATACCAATGCGATGTTGATGCAGTAGTGTACATACCAAAAATAAGTAAAGAACATGCAAACGCGGGGACGAATTCTGCAATAATTCCAGTTTTTTAGTGAGCGTGGTTGTTATAAATTAGATTTTAGACAATCAGCAATATTTCTCCAAAACAGAAAAATGTCAAGTCCAGTTCATGTCTTGAATTCACACTCTCTCCTTGATTTCATTTTTTCTTCCTTTCCATTGCTTTTCTTCCATAAAATATTGATTTCAATGTGAAGTGGGATCATCCATACTGACCAACATATCATTCTTGTAGAGGTAAAACCCATTACGTGCATTCGTGGCAAAAACACACTAAATGCACTTCCTAACTTGGAAATTCTTGATATTTCCATTGATAAACTCATTAAAGACACCTAATCTTCAGAACGTGGCATATCAAAATACCTTCCTGTCTAAAAGAACATTTAATCGCTTTTTCCTCAGTACTCAAAGAATGTAGTTAATGACTTTTACCTCTACAACGACGATGTGAACAACATCTCCAAGGAGATTTCTTAGGAAAATGCAGGAGACATATTGTTCCTCCACTGGTTGGCATTTGGTAGAGAAAATGGCTTTGAGAGAGAATGTAGAAAAATGATGCATTTTTCAGCGGCTTATGGTGGAGTCTCCCTTATTAATAGAGAGAGTTGACTTGTATGGGATCATCACATATGCTAATTTGCAATGATCATTACGTCATACAGGAAACTATTTAAAACAATACTGTGACACAAAGACATTACCTTCTTGTATAAATATTTAAAAATTACATATTTTAGGGGAATTTATTCTTGGGTTAAAATGTATACATACTAAATATGTCTCCTTATTGTAGAAGCTCGGAGTCCAAACTGACTAAATACTCTCCCTATCAATGAGGGCTCCTTTATAGCTGAAAAATATTGTCTGCCTTCCCCCTAAAAATAATTCACTCATCTCAATGCTAATCAGTGAAAGTTATAGACATCCTTTGCATTTTCTTCTCATATCTACCTGAATTCATTTGACACATGTTGGAAAGCGCACTTCATTTTTGAATAATTTCTGTTATGTTTATTCTACAGGAAAAGAAAGAGGGGTTATTCTTGAAGCAGAGCTCTTTTTATTTAAAGTGAAAGATTAGGCACGTAAGGAAAACAAGTAACCCTTAAACAATCAGACATTGACAATTACTTTTAAGTTGAATAAACAAGTAGAGGCATGTACAGGACGTGCATTTATGTGTTTTCTTCTCTTCACAGTAAATGACTGTAGCTTGGTGTCACTCACTAGTCCATTCTATGTGCTTGTCTAACTCCTACGCGATTAGAGGTTATATGAGAAGTGGAGGTCAGGCTAGGATCTGATTAAGCCAATTTTGCACACATTTTAAATTAGGTTTAAAAAAAAAAGGAGTATAATTGTGGGAAAAGTAATGCAAGTAATTAAAATTATTTGTTTGCAGGAGTGAACACACCTTCTCTAATGGAGAGTTCTGTGGGTGGCAGCACATTACCTCTCTGGCAGTAAGCAGATAAATGTTTAAGTGCCGAATAATTAAAGGGGCAATCCCTCCTAGGACCAAAGCGAACTAATTTCAGTGACATATTTAAGGGGTTTCATCTGGATAACTGATACTTTATTTACCCAAATCTGACCCCTATAAGTATTTTTTATTTATTTTTAATAATTTGACCTGGAAGTTTTTCCTTTTATTTGATATCACGGTGTTCAGCAAAGTGCTTATACAGTCTGACGAGGCCCTTCCACCCCACAACTTTATTGGTTCTATGATAAGGAAGTATCAAAGGGTAAAGAACACTCCCTATTGACAAACACTTCCCCATTCAGAGGCCCCTAAGAAATTCAAGTGGGCGACTATGTGAGATTGCACCTTTAAATGCTGAATTTCCTTGGTGCAAAACAATTGTAAAAAATGTAATCTTTATACTAAGGTACTGTATGTGGGTGTGAAGCACACAAAAACAATGCAAATAAATGTAAGGAAAATGCGATACTTGCGCACAATGCCGGAGCTCCTGTTCAGGGATGGCCTATCTGCAGCAATCCAGATATACAGCAACAAAAGAGATGATCCAGGGCTCCACGGATTTTTCAGCAAAAAGATCTTTATTCTAAGCCATTCATAAGATTTTTTTTTATTACTGTAGCAGAGTCCCCTACCCTGCTTCCGGTGCAGAGATCTGCTCAGCTATCGCCTGGATTTCTGCGTGACTGGTAGTGTGGGGGCGGCCATTGTGTTAGTCATGCATGCGCAAAGCGGCAAGGCGCACATGCGCAGTCAGCAGTGTGATGGCCATTTTGGTTTTGGCCCGCATAGAGTTCAGCGGAACTACAAGTCCCAGATTCCATAGACGGAGGGACTGCACACATGGGACTGTCCCAGCAAATGGTCGTAGTCGCCCGCGGTTTCCCTTATGCATAGGGAAAGGGGGCTACATTTGGAGGCGCTGCTGAGATTCAGACCTAGGGTGCCCAAAGTTAATACAGTCCAAAATATGTCGCTGATCATATCATTGCCGCCCTGGTGGGAGGTCTATGAATGGGCATTGAAAAACTATGTACCACCCCAAAAGGTGCTCGCCATTGGGCAAGTCCCTGCCAACACCTCCTCTTATGACATCTGTTTAGTACTGGGGCAGTTCCTGGGCCTACAGGCCGTAAATGTCCTAGCCCACCGAACAGACCCAGAAAAGGAATGATGTACAGTGCTACTGTAGTTACCGGTGGGACCGACTTAACGGAAGAAGGAGGTCCTCCCACCTTACGGTTCCGTGGGGCTCTAGATAGCGGGATGCCCATAATCTATCCAGAAATACCCATGAAGATGGAACCCTCTAGCCCTGCCTCTGATATGCAGGAGCTTCCGATGGTTATGTTTTCACCTTCCCCCAAGGGTTTCCTGCGGCCACATTTGGAAATACCCCCTGCAAGGCATCTTTCGGGTTCCATCGGGTGCGGAGTGGTGACGACGTCTTCGCTCCGCATGCAAATTAATATCTGCTTGTTTAACTTTTCAAATTGTAAGTGCTCACTTGTGAAATGCTTTTATATTAAATTGGTTTATATACAGTCTACACTATGGTGTCTCTCCGCCTTCTGTCCTAGTACACCCACATCCATCTTCTACATATAGAGGGTCCACTACGCAGAGTCTCAACTTCCATACACCATTGAGTGTGACATGCTGACTTGTCTCACACGTATGTGAGTATAACATCTGCAGATTACTGTCTTTA
This sequence comes from Ascaphus truei, assembly GCF_040206685.1. NCBI lineage: Eukaryota > Metazoa > Chordata > Amphibia > Anura > Ascaphidae > Ascaphus > Ascaphus truei. The sequence continues at coordinate 218,316,138 of NC_134483.1, forward strand.
TTACGGTCTCAATTGGTTATTATTTCCACACCTGTCTCTACTATTTAGCCATTTTTCTCTTTGTATGCATATGTGATCCCGCTCCCTGATCCCATTGCGCACTGTTCATCAAGGATCAAGAAGACTTTTTCCTCATATGAAGGTTGAGTGTATATATACACTATATTGTATATTTTTTATATCTTTATCTTATTATTTCTCACTATTTTACTATTTTTGGGGGTTAAATTCCGGTACCCTGCTCCTTCACGGGGGGTCACAGCCTACTTTGTCTCCATTATTACTAGAGCACTTCCCTTAGTGCCAGTCCTGTTGTATTTTGTGTTTGGGAACAAGAGAGAGTCATCTCAGGCACAACATTATCGTAAGTTGAAAGCTTTTTCTGGGATATTGCCCACATCAGTCGGAGAAGAGACATTCGAAGCCTGGAAGGATTACACCTTGCAAGTACTGGAGGAATGGTCTTGCACCAAAACTGCTAAGAGGCAGCGGATAATGGAGTGCCTAAAAACCCCTGCCTCTACGATGGTGAGAATGCCCCGAGACCAGAATGCAGACTTTACGGCACAGAGGTTAGTGGACGTATTGACGTGTATCACAGTTAGTTTTTGGAATCTACGTTCCTACGATATAATTCTAGTCTCTGAAGTGGATGAATATCGCTGAAACAGTTTTTAAGGGGATCTATACCCACCCATTATATAGTCATCATGATCCGGTTTTCATTGCTACAAGGAAGTCCTTCTACGCTTGAGGGGCTTTTATGCCTGGTGAAAGGGCATGAGGCCTATACACGGTTACACACCCCCAAGAAACATAAAGACTCCCGCAAGGGAGAGACCAAAGGGCATCAGCCCAAAAGCTTAAAGAGACAGAAAGTGCAGAGGATAACCCTCCTACAGTGGTGCCTGTCTCCGTCTCTGGGGTACCCCGTAAACCGGTCACTATGCCTAGTGCCGGTGCGTACTGAGGTACCCGCTGCTATTCCTGTGACCGAGAAGGTCACTTTGCAAAGACTGTCCAAAGTCAAGGACCCCCAAACCTGGGGCCATGGCCTTCACCGTTCAAATGGTGGAACAGCCGTCCACATCCTCGGATAGTGCCCCTGCGCCTAGCCCTGAAAATGAGCCCCAACCGGATGCCTACAATCAAGTCGGACCTATGGCCGTAGTACTGGTGGAGGGTATCTACTCCTCTGCATTGCTGGACACTGGGTCTCAAGTGACCATCATCTACCTGCCATTTTACGATCTGCACCTCAAGCATCTGCATATGTAGTCGGCAGAGAAAATGAAGTTGTGGGGCATTAGTAGCAAAGACTACCCCATTGATGGCGTGATTCAAGAATGGTTGGATACACCGCAGCTTAACACCAACAAAACCCACCCCATGGAAGTGAAAGCATTGGTATGTCCTGAACCCCTGGGAACCTCCAAATTCCCCCATCATATTGGGGACCAACGTGGATGTGGTGCGGGCCCTGATCCGGGCCTACCTGCAAGAATCCGGAGAATTACCGCTATCGTCTCTGCAGATTCATCCAGTATTCAAAGGGGAGTGCTACAGAATCTCTGCCCAAGAAGGATTTTGACAATTCTTCAATCTTGGGAAGGGGTTGGCAGAGATTCCACCAGGGGGAGTGTGACACATGGCCGCCGTACCTAACTACCTGGGCATCGATGAAGCCGACGGGTACCTTTCACTAGAGACCACACCCAAAGACACCAAGAGAGGTTCAAGGTGGTGCCAGAAATTAAGGAGTGGAAGACTTCACTTTCTCAACAGTTCAAGGTGACTCTTCAGAACATCTCACCTCATCCTATAGGGTTTGACGTCGGTCAAGCGCTGGGCTGAATATACCCCGTGGTTCAAGTAGAATCTCTAGCTCACGTAAATGCGGCTACCGTTTGGGAAACCCCTCCCGGATTGCAGTTGGACTTCGGTGAATCATCCTTACCACTGGAATAGAAGAAGCACCTGAGCGAAAAGTTGGCTGAACGCAAAGAGGTGTTCTCCACCACTGAGATGGATGTGGGCTTCAGCAAGAGTGCTCGACACACAATCCGACTGAACAATGCCACTCCATTGCAGGAGCGTTCCAGACACAAAGCTCCCAGAGATTTGGAGGATGTGCGGACGTCCTGAAAGAGATGGAGACAGCGGGCATCGTAACAGAATCCCAGAGCCCCTATGGCTCCCCAATCATGGTAGTGCAGAAGAAGAACGGATCCGTGCGCCTATGTGTGGACTACCACACACTGAATCACTGCATGGTCCCGGATCAATATATCTTGCTGCGGATTGAAGAGATCCTCAGCGCCCTATCTGGCAGTCAGTGGTTCAGCGTGCTGACCTGAAGTCTGGGTACTACAAGGTACCCATGAAGTCTTTAGGTATATACATACATAAGGATGATTAGGGTCGCTCTAATGACGTTATATACACTCGTTTTGGGCGCGAAATTTGACTAATTCACTACACGTTATACCTGGTATATAAAGGTCCCCAATGTACTGTACCTTACTCCTTGATAAAGCACCTTGTTGTGTGAAACGCATTGGAGGGTCTTTACCTCCTTGTTTGCTATGTCTGACTGACAATAAATCTATTTTTTACTTTTGATATACCTGTGTCCCTGGGCAGTGCGCTGCTTTGTGCATTCTTTTGCATATTTTGGATCGTCAGCTACCCATGAGCCCCGAAGACAAGGAGAAAACAGTGTTTGTCTGCCCCCTCAGGTTTTACCAGTTCACCCGGATGCCCCAAGGTATCTGTGGTGCACCTGCAACTTTCCAGAGATTAATGGAAAAGACCATCAGGAACATGAATCCCCGGGAATGTCTAGTCTATCTGGACGATATCATCGTGTTCGGACGAATGTTAGAATAGCACGAAGAATGCCTTCTGAAGTTTTTGGATAGACTGGGAAAAGAGGGCCTGAAGTTGTCCCTGGACAAATGTTGCTTCTGCCGCACTTCGGTCACCTATGTGGGCCACATAGTGTCTGCAGAAGGAGTGGCTACCAACACCGCTAAGATCGAAGCCGTAGTTAACTGGCCCAGACCAGATAACGTGATGGACCTATAATCCTTCCTGGGATTTTGCGGCTACTATAGAACATTCTTAGAGGGATACTCCAGCAAGGCCAAAGTCCTCAACAATCTGTTGAAAATCTACCTAGAAGAATCTCTGCAAAAAGCAGCAACCCCGCAAACACTGTTCGGGGACAAATGGACTTCCACCTGCGATAAGGCCTTCACAGGGCTTAAGAAGAGTATCACTGAAGCCCCTGTCTTGGCCTATGCAGACCCGGAGCAACCGTACATCCTGCATGTCAATGCCAGCTTCAACAGGCTGGGAGCCGTGTTACATTAAAAATACCCTGCCAGCATCCACCCAGTAGTGTATGTGAGTCGCAGCCTGACGGCAAGTGAACAAAACTACGCAGTTCACAAACTGGAATTTCTAGAGCTCAAGTGGGCTGTAGTAGATAAATTATATGATTAGCCCTACGGGGTCTACTTCAAGGTGCGAACCGACAACAACCCGTTGACATACATTCTGATCTCTGCCAAGTTGGATGCCACCGGCCACAGGTGGTTGGCTGCCCTGTCTAACTATCAGTTTACCCTGAAATACAAGCCAGGGCCCTTGAATATCAATACTGAAGCTCTGTCCAGAATGCCTGGACTGAGTTCAACATCGGACGATTACGAGTGGGAAGAGATTCCTAGCCCTGGGATTTGGTAATGCGCTCCACAGTGGCTATAGTTGAGGACAAAGTAGCCTTTTCCGAACTCAGTGTGGTGGACTCATTGGGGTGTCAGTCAAAGGCACTTCCTGCAGCATACTGACATCCAGAAGGCATGTCCATCACGCAAGCCTCCATAATAATCTGGAAGGAGATAGTGATAGACCAGATGCGAAATCAGGTGACTAAAGCCATATGCCGGGCCATTCAAGAAGAGAATCCCTCTTTAGTGAAGTGTGCTCCCGCCAACATGGTTGCTATTCTCATGAGGGAATGGGACATGTTTCAAATAGACCTTGGCCTCCTCTACAGAGTCGTCCCCTACCACAACCACCCCAATAGGAGACAACTAGTCATGCCCAGTAAGGTTGCAGTACCAGGTCCTATGATTACGATGATCATGGACACCTGGGTGTGGACAAAATGTTCAGGCTTATAAGAGCTCTGGTCCCATGGACCTGGTCTGTATGGATTTTCCCTACATCGAGGCAGACTCAAAGGGTATTGGGAACGTTCTCGTAGTAACAGATCATTACACCCGATACACTCAAGCATTCCTTACCAAGGACCAGAAAGCTCTCACAGAAGCCACAAATGTGGGAGAAGTACTTTATACATTACGGGTTACCTAATCGGATGCACGCCAATCAAGGGAGGGACTTCAAGAGCAAGCTTATGAAAGAACTATTAAAGCTGCTCATTATCGAGAAGTCTCGTACGACTCCCTACCACCCTGAAGGAGTTCAACCGAACTCTACTGCATATGCTGGGCACTCTGAAGGACTAAGAGAAGGTCGGATGGAGCAAGCACGTCGAGCCTTTAGTACATGCCTACACTTGCACCAGGCATGAATCCACCGGGTATACACCCTATTTTATGATGTTCGGCAGAGAGGCGCGACTACCTGTGGACATTTGTCTCTAACTATCCACTGACGTGTACCAAAAATAGCTCACTACAAAAATGTGCAAAGGCTCCAGGTTAACCTACGTAGAGCATATCAGTTGGCGGAAAGAGCCCCGCCAAACTGAACGAAAATAACAAGCGAAGTTATGACCATAAGGTACGCTACAGGGAACTTCGGCATGGACACAAAGTTCTCCAGCGGAATTTAGAAATACCAGGGAAGCATAAGTTAGTGGACCGCTGGCGAGAGGCTCCCTTTGAAATGGAGTCGCATATGCTTGGCCTCCCTGTATATCGCATCAGAGACTCAGAAGGAAGGGTAAAGGTCTGGCATCGGAATCACTTGTTACCTATCCCTCAAGTGAGGGAAAGTGAACCTGAACCATCACCAATAATGCCTTCCAGCGAACAGGAAGATTCCAGCGGAATCCTGAGTGCTGTAATGGAAGACAATCAGGCTCCCCTAGGAGGAACTTCTTCTATTACAAACGGAGATTGGTGGGTACCGCCAGAAGAACTAGTGGTTAATGGGCCTGTCCTCCATGTACCCTCTCCAGCGGCTTCAAAAAGCCAACCGCTCGACCCAAGGAGTCTGAGTTTCATTCCTACTAGAGACTATGCAGCTCAAGAGTCACACTGTGAGAGGGCCAGGGCCTCAAGCCAATGGTAGCCTTTCCACCCAAGAAGACGTCGGATAAGACGCTCATACAGTAGTAGTCAAAGAGTGAGATGCCCTCCAACGAGAATGGCATATGATTCATTAGGGACACCTCAATATGGGTCTCAGCAGCAGTTTCTGAGCCAGTTTGCCTCTATAATGACCATTCTCACTGAAATATTCAATATGGTTTCGATGGTATTGTACAAAGATGTTATGTGTATAATATGCATTTTCCATTATATAAGAATCTGTATATGTGTTCTCAAGCAGGGGAGGATGCAGCCGAGTCCCCTACCCTGCTTCTGAAGTGGGAATCTGCTCGGCTATCACCTGTAGATCCGCGCGATCGGGAGTGTGGGGGCGGCCATTTTGTTAGTCATGCACGCGCAGAGCAGCGAGGCGCGCATGCGCAGATAGGAGAGCAGTGACCATTTTGGTTTGGCTCGCATAGAGTACAGCGGAACTTCAAGTCCCAGAATCTTTAGAGGGAGGGACTGCACACATGGGACTGTCCCAGCGAATGGGATTAGAGCAGTTGGAGGAACAGGCTATTCTCTGCGTCCGGGGAGCACATGATTCAGTCCTGATGGAGGAACGAAGGGAGAAGGTAGTGCCCAGGGAGCTGAGCTCCTAGACTAGGCCTAGACTTTGCCCCTAGGCCCCAGTTAGGCCCTGAGACACCTGTAGAGGAGTGCTGTAGGGAAGGACCCAGTTAGTGACTTCCCATTATTATTATTACTGCACCAGTGATCAGACAGCCACGCAGTGCTCTGAGGTCTTGGATCAGGCCACAAGACCCCGAGACATTGTGTGAGACCCTACAGCTGGAGCTCACACTGCGAGAAGGATCAGGACCCTTAGAAGAGCAAGGAATTGTGTTCAAGGCCCCACTGCATGGGACCCGCTCAACACACCTCGCCAAACAGCACCTGGGTACTGGAGTACCCAGGCAGGTACCAAACGTGCACCAACATCTACAAGGGGTAGCGCTACCTCACATTTGGGTGGAATTGCTGGGAAGGACTCACTGTGTTTTGTGGTACTGTGTTATATGTGTAGCATTGTTATAGTAAAGATCAGTTTTTTATATATATATATATATATATATATATATATATATGTGTGTGTGAAAAAAGAAGAAAAAAACAGGCGCACACCTAGTGCATTAACGTAATAAAATATGTATTAAAGGAACATTAAATCAAACAAATGCCCACTCAGAAGAGTACTGCAAAATAAAGCATGTATGAGATTGGCTCTCATAAGCCAGCAACGCGGTCCTCTCGGTCCAACTCGAGGTAGCAGCGTCCTCCCATAACCCTCCTTCGTGTACCCGGAAGCGGAATACAATGTTCATAGGCAAATGACGGCCGCAATCAGACCACGCCCTAAGCGTTTCGTCATCGATGATGACTTCATCAGGGGTTACCCACTAGACAACCCTTTACAGTATATATAGAGAGGCATTTCATCAATTAATTAATTAAGCACATGTAACAAAGTAAATGGTAATGATACAATTCATTTGTTTTTATGAGGACCCAGCTTGAATTGACTAGAGATCGAGGTTGAAAAGGGGATAAAATAGAATAAAGGGGGATTCAAAATTAATTAAGAACAATATCTAACATATGTTCACAATGGATAAATATATTAACAGATATTAACCTTAATTTGAATGATAAAAAGGAATGAAGAAAGATAAAGAAAATGGAATGAAGAAAAGTATTATAAAAAAAGGGAATAAAGAATTCATTAAACTTTTTCAAAAAATATTTTAAGCATAATAAGACTATATTACTGCAACATATATTCAATTTGCATGTATATTTAGATAATCAATTTATTAATTAACCTCTTTCATATAAGAATACATATATTTTCAGGATCTGGAGAGAAATATAGTATAATTCTATTTAGACAGATGTTTTGAAAAATAATTCAAGATAACAAGTAGAAATGATTTATTAGTTGAAATATAAATACATTTACTATATTAAGCATATGGGTATCATTATTATTATTATTATTATTATTAACCTCATCCACTATAACTAAACTGTATCTAACTACAAATAGGTCAAGAATTAGCAACCTGCAAAATACATATAGTCCAAATATCCAAATATATACCAAATATCTCATACCTACATGTCATATATCAATATGCATGAATGTGAGTACCAGGTTGAATGAGTCCAAGAGGAGCCAGAGGAGCAACAGATGGATTGGAAGCAAAAACAGAAGAAAAACGACAGCTTTCTTCTGAATTGTTGAGTTTTAATAAACATGTGATATATGTTGTATGTGTAAAATGTTATATTTTATTTTTGATTAGTTTTTAATAGTGCATAAACATATATTATATAAATCATAAAATAAAATAATGGTCATTATATACAGTGGCGGCCGCCTTTTTGCCTCCTGCGGCCTTTTCCCCGCGATTTTAAAAATCGCGGGCAAATCGCGGGCTGATGCGGGCCGTTTTTGGCAGTTTTGGGTACCTGCGGGCATTTTCATTGTGTAGCGCTAAGAGCTTTCATTGTCTAGCGCTATTAGCGCTATCTGCTGATTTTGGGCCGCGCGGAAAAGGCCCGGGAGAGACGGAAAACATCCCCGAATTTTTCGGGGATGTTGGAGATTAAAAGGGGCCGCGACAGTATGGTGCATATTACTATTTGTTATGGATGTATCTGGTTTGCCTTCACAAATAGATATTTAGGGGCCTATGCAGAGAGCAGCGCTATTTCAAAACTCGCCATTTTTTGGAGAAAATCGCGCAGAAAACAGCAGAAAATGGCGAGTTACGAAAAACGCGCCAATTTTTCTTTTCTATTTCTAAAACTCGCCTCGCGGCTGGCGAGAACCTCCATCTCGCCAGTTTGAAAAATATCCTTATGCAGAGAGGCGCGAACGGCATCTAGCGGCTGTTCGCGCCAATAAAATGGCGCGATTGTCTCCTTTTTGCCTCGCCAGAAAAAGTTGGCAAGAAGCTGCCGCTCGCGGCCATAGCAAAGGGAAAAAAAAGGCGCAAATTTTTTTTAACACATTTCTGCAGCGCGCATCTCGCCAATTTAAACTCGCCAGACGCATTCATGTTAAACATAGCAGAATTCGCACATTTCTGCATATGGAGAATAAAACTCTCCAAAAAAGCTACTTTTTATTAAACTTGCCAATTTTAAAATTCGCTGCTCTCTGCATAGGCCCCTTAGTTTCATTTACAGCTATTTAGTTTAATTATTTTCACACATAGCATACACTATGGGGCCTATGCAGAGAGCAGCGAATTTTAAAATTGGCGAATTTAATAAAAAGTAGCTTTTTTGGAGAGTTTTATTCTCCATATGCAGAAATGTGCGAATTCTGCTATGTTTAACATGAATGCGTGTGGCGAGTTTAAATTGGCGAGATGCGCGCTGCAGAAATGTGTTAAAAAAAATTCGCGCCTTTTTTTTCCCTTTGCTATGGCCGCGAGCGGCAGCTTCTTGCCAACTTTTCCTGGCGAGGCAAAAAGGAGACAATCGCGCCATTTAATTGGCGCGAACAGCCGCTAGATGCCGTTCGCGCCTCTCTGCATAAGGATATTTTTAAAACTGGCGAGATGGAGGTTCTCGCCAGCCGCGAGGCGAGTTTTAGAAATAGAAAAAAAAAATTGGCGCGTTTTTCGTAACTCGCCATTTTCTGCTGTTTTCTGCGCGATTTTCTCCAAAAAATGGCGAGTTTTGAAATAGCGCTGCTCTCTGCATAGGCCCCATAGTCTATAGAGGATATATTAGGTTTCATATAGGTCACATAAAACTATTTTGATTTCACATATAGGATTATTCTAATCATTTACTCACATTTTTTCACTCATTTACATTTAGTCACAATAATATTATATATATATCTAGTTAGCACATTATAATTTAATGATCACACGTATATTTTTCATAGTTATATTTAATTATCCATTTCAATTTTACACATACAACATATATCACGTTTATTAAAACTTAACAATTCAGAAGAAAGCTGTCGTTTTTCTTCTGTTCTTGCTTCCAATCCATATGGTTAATATAGTAAGGTTTATTTATATTTAAACTAATAAATAATTTCTACTTGTTATCTAGAATTATTTTTCAAAACATCTGTCTAAATAGACTTATACTATATTTCTCTCCAGATCCTGAAAATATATGTATTCTTATATGAAAGACGTTAATTAATAAATTGATTATCTAAATATACATGCAAATTGAATATATGTTGCAGTAATATAGTCTTATTATGCTTAAAATATTTTTTGAAAAAGTTTAATGAATTCTTTATTCCCTTTTTTTATAATACTTTTCTTCATTCCATTTTCTTTATCTTTCTTCATTCCTTTTTATCATTCAAATTAAGGTTAATATCTGTTAATATATTTATCCATTGTGAACATATGTTAGATATTGTTCTTAATTAATTTTGAATCCCCCTTTATTCTATTTTATCCCCTTTTCAACCTCGATCTCTAGTCAATTCAAGCTGGGTCCTCATAAAAACAAATGAATTGTATCATTACCATTTACTTTGTTACATGTGCTTAATTAATTAATTGATGAAATGCCTCTCTATATATACTGTAAAGGGTTGTCTAGTGGGTAACCCCTGATGAAGTCATCATCGATGACGAAACGCGTAGGGCGTGGTCTGATTGCGGCCATCATTTGCCTATGAACATTGTCTGCTGCTGGATGAGAGACGTGAGCTCCTGAGTCTCCTACGATCCTGCTATTGGCATATAGTATTTCCAACCATCGGTTCCCGAAGGGACTCTTTTTGCCGAGCACCCAACAGGAGGGATTCCGCTTCCGGGTACACGAAGGAGGGTTATGGGAGGACGCTGCTACCTCGAGTTGGACCGAGAGGACCGCGTTTCTGTCTTATGAGAGTCAATCTCATACATGCTTTATTTTGCAGTACTCTTGTGAGTGGGCATGTGTTTGATTTAATGTTCCTTTAATACATATTTTATTACGTTAATGCACTGTGTGCACCTGTTTTTTTCTTCTTTTTTCACAGATTTGTTCAGGGATTGGTGATCCCATCGAAATGGGCTGCAGTCACCTGGGTGCAATACATATTGGAACAGTACTTTGTTTTTTCAAAGGTTTTTATTTTTTCTGATTTTTATCTTTTTATATTTTTAATTAAAATGTTTTAATAATTTTTTATATTTTTTTTCTGATATATATATATATATGATATAAAAAGCATCCGGCGCAATGTAGAAATATAATATTTTAAAGAAAATAACAAGGATAATAAGACTGTATTATTTAAGGAAAATGTGATACTTATGATAGTCCCTAGTGTTTAAACAGGTATAGCACTAGTATTACATCAATAGTATACCAGCAGACAAGAAACTATGTTGCATATACAATGAGTTCACTGTGGAAAGGTTAAAAAAGGAACGTATGAAAAAAATCACAATGTCTTTATCACTGCACATGAGGAGTTCAATATTGTTGCGCTTTTTGGGGCATTCAGAGTCTTATATTGGGTCCAATGTTTCTTAGTGTCACAGGGTCAATTTAAAAACGGGACCTTCACGCTGCTGGCATATGCCTTCAGATGTAATGTGCCTGTTAGTTGGACACAGCAGCGCCCTGGCTCTATGCCAAGTCGTCCACCGGCCTCACAATATACAACACAAATCTCCACCTGGCGCTCTGCACAGCTTCCAAGGAAATTGTGGGTACTGAGTACCTGATGGTCTCCCAGTGTCTCTCTGGTTCCGCTCTGTCGCGTCTCCCCTTGCTCACCTCCCGAGAGTGGCTGTGAGCATCTCTGTGGATGGCAGCTCACCACATTCAGCTGTGTCTCCCCTCCTCACCGGTAATGCTTCCGTTTGCCGCCGTGATGTCAGCAGCACTCCGTTTAGCTGTCCTTGCCTGTTCTCCTACCAATGCACACAAGCAGGTGTGCAGGAGCTCCACAGGCACAGTTTCTCACTCTGGGAGTTGCACAAGACTTTCCACTCTGCCTAATCAGGCATCTCTGTGGCTCTGAGAATGCTTCACCAGTGTTAAGTGAAATTAAAAGCTCACACCAGTTGTTGTATCAAAAAGCTGTATTACTGCACAAAATCATACAGTAAATGGTTAATAATATCAAGAATACACAGATAATGGGTGACCTCTCTGACAACCCAATGCGTTTCGTCCTATGCAGGACTTCTTCTGGGGTCACTGTACTACACTATGTTACGTGTTACTGTGTTATATGGGTAGCATTGTTACAGTAAAGATCAGTTATATATATGTAACATACCCCCCCCCCAATCGTAGATAGGGATCATGTGGGATAAATCTACATGCATTACCAGGTGTGGTGCATTACCTGTCAGGCTCACAGGAGGCCTGAGCCTCCGCTGATTAGAACCTGGGGTGTATCCTGGAACGATACTCTACAATATAACAATAGTGTGACTCTATATCACTGACCTTCTAGGGTAATTAACCCACACCCCATACCCAAATGTCCCAAGAGTCCCACAACCCCACCCAAGTGTGAGACAGCGCTTCCCACTAGATGAGGTGTCTAGTTGGTGCACTTGGTGTATACCTGCCCGGGGCTCCTGAACCCGGGTATAGCAGAATAACAGCAAGAGGATCCATCTGCGTCCAGTGCCGAAGCCTCAGCGATGGCATCCTCTTCCAGATAGGAGGGTCTCTCTCTGGGTGATCTCACCATGCAGATAGTCTCTTATCTTTAGTGAGGTAGGTCGGCCCCAGAACACACTTGTCAGGGTCGCGCAGCACGGCTGCTGTGTCCTTGAACTTAACACACTACTAAAGGTGCAAGGTCCCTAACTGAAGGGGCCTTCCCTACAGCAGCCACAATCTAACATGAGTAGGGGCCTAGCTTGGGCCTAGGGGGGTCTCTGGTCTAGTGCAGGGGCCACTTGCTCCATGCACATATACACCCTCCCCTGTCCGTGTCCCAGCTTTTATTGACTAGCATGGTGTGAGTGAGTAATATCCATATCATGTAAGCAGGAGAATGTGTAACCCCTATTGGCTGTCTGTTTGGCATGTGATAAGGGTGAAAGGGCAGTCTCCAGAGGCTTATGGGTAATGTAGTCCCCTCTGGACCTCTTTGCTATTGGGCCGCGTGCGCGTGCTTCACTGCACATGCGCGACTGGGTAATGGCCGCCGCTGCCCTCCTGGCGATCAATGGCTCAGGCTCTACCTGTAATGACCACCGATGACGCGTCTGTGCATGCGCGACGACCTGTAAAAGCGCGACTCTGCTTGCCAACCCTAACATGGCCGCCGGACACCTTCTGCGCATACGCAAGTACATAAAAAATGGTGGCATCCTGTCGCTGATGCAATCGGGAGCCCCCGGCGACACACTCGCCCCCGCAGCTGCCACCACCGGGATGAGGGTTAGGGAGGGGGAACCGGAGGACCGGAGAGCCAGAGGGGACTTGGCTACATATACAGTTACGGCCGGAAATAATTGGACACTGACACAATTTTCATAATATTGGCTCTGTACGCCACCACAATAGATTTGAAATTAAACAACCGAGATGCAATAGAAGTGCAGACTTTCAGCTTTAATTCAAGGGGTTGAACAAAAATATCGTATGAAACGTTTAGGAATTGCAACCATTTTCATACACAATCCCCTTATTTCAGGGGCTCAAATGTAATTGGACAAATTAACACATTCATAAATAAAATGTTCATTTTGAATACTTTGTCAAGAATCCTTTGCAGGCAATGATTGCTTGAAATCAGGAACGCATGGACATCACCAAACGCTGGGTTTCCTCCTTTGTGATACTTTGACAGGCCTTTATTGCAGCTGTCTTCAATTGTTGTTTGGCTGAATCTGAGCAGACAATATATCTGTAAGGATTATGGAGACACGCCGTTCACGGCGTGTCTCCCACTTACCTGCACTTACCTGCTGCCTCGCCTGACACCCTCGTGGCTCGCAGGGACGCCGTTCTTCTGTCTCTTCTGCCCTCGGATCAGGGCGCGGGGCCGCGCACGCAGCCGCAGGCGCTGCTACACGGAGGCGCGGCCACACGGAGGCGCAACCGCCTCTTAAAGGTACAGTGAACAAAACTGTTGCTGCTATTGAATGCAGCCAGATTGCTGCCCTTTATGCCTCATCTCCTGGGACTCATAAGGGACCTATCCCTGCTGCAGCTGGCTCCTTCTACACACCCCTTTATGGCTGCAATCCTATTGGACCCTCACTCCTTTATATACCTGCCAAAATCACTGGTTCTTTGGCTGAGCATAGTTCCAGTTGTCTTTACCATTCTCTGCCTCCCTAGTTCTATTTTTACAGACGTCCTCGTGTACCAAACCGGCTTCCGCTACGTCTTCCTGTACCTCTGGCATCCCGAACTCGGCACACGGCTACTCGACTCTCCGCATCTCTTGCATCCCGATCCTGGCTTACGGTAAATGACAACGTTCCTCTCTCTAACCTTGGATTTGGCAAACGTCACTCTCTACCAACCGTACCTCTCCTGCCCCGATCCGGAATCCCCGACCAATCTACTTTCAAGACGTGTCCTCGTGGCTGTGGGTGGTGTTCCTACCTTCCCACCTCAGCACCGTGGTCCCGTCTCATTTGTGGTGAGCACATCCTAACATTATGCTCAGCCCAACAAACATGGACCAAGCTGAGGTGGAGCGGACTTTAAATGCCCATTCTGCTCTGTTTACCAGATTAGAGACTTATTTGGAGCAATCCGATAAACGGATGGATACCATACAGCAAAGCCTCCACTCTCTTACTCTTCAGGTCCGAACCCTCACTCGGCAATCTCCACTCGTGGCACCCCCTGCACAGCCTAATCCTTTTTCGTTATCTCCGTTCACTCCGGAACCACGTATTCCGCCACCAAGACATTATGCGGGGGATCCTCAAGTATGTCGGGGATTCATTAACCAATGTCTTGTACAATTTCGTCTCTCTCCCTCTCGCTTTGTGTCTTCTGTCTCCAGGGTTGGCTACATCTACTCCCTTCTCACCGACCAGGCACTGGCATGGGCCTCTCCCATCTGGGAGCAACAAGGGGCGCTCACACAGGACATCGATCTCTTCGTTGAGGAATTCCGAAGAGTTTTTGATACACCAGCACGGAAGATAACGGCAGCTTCTGCTCTTCACCACATTAACCAGGGAGACCGTTCGGTTGCTGTATATGCGGTGGAGTTTCGCACTCTTGCTGCTGAGACGGGTTGGAACGATGACGCCCTATCTTCCGCGTTCTGGCAAGGATTATCGGAGACCCTAAAGGACGAGCTCGCCGCACGAGATCGTCCTACTAACCTAGAGGACTTAATCGCTCTGGCTATTCGGGTGGATCAACGCCTGCTGGAACGTAAATACGAACGTTCTCATTATCGTTTACGGGTTCCAAGAACTCTTGCACCCTCCTTCGTGGCTCCGTCTCCTTCTTCCGGGGACATTCCTGAACCCATGCAGTTGGGGGGCAACAGACTGTCTCCGGCTGAGAAGTTACGTAGGCGCACGGCCGGTCTTTGCATGTACTGTGGCAATTCCACTCACGCCGTGTCCCAGTGTCCCCATAGACCGGGAAACGCCAGCTCCCACTGAGATCCGGGAGAGTTTCATTGGGAATACTGACCCCTTCTTCCATCATCCAAAACATCCTTCCCACCAGGATAGTCTTACCTATAATGCTGTCTGGAGAGGGGTTCCACACCCGGGCACGGGCGTTCATTGATTCCGGTTCTGCAGGTAATTTCATTGATGAAACTTTTGCTAGACAGAACAATATCCCTTTTGTCAACAAGGAGACGCCTGTAGGTCTGGAGGCCATCGATGGTCGACCTCTAAAGCCAGCATTTATCACGCTTAAGACGGTACCTCTCCTACTGCAGTTCGTGGACGTCCATACAGAGATCATTACTCTCGATGTCATCCACACGCCCTCTGCTGAGTTGATTTTGGGTCTTCCCTGGCTTCAACTTCATAATCCTCGCATCGACTGGACGGATCGGGAACCGGTTCAGTGGGCTCCTTCTTGTGCCAAGACATGTACCAGGGTTTTCCAGAGGATTGGAGGAGTGTCTACCATATCCGAGAAGATCAACTCCTTAACTTCGGTGTACTGGGATTTCCGTGACGTATTTGACAAAGCACGTTCTGAGGTACTACCGCCGCACCGTCCGTTTGATTGTCCCATTGACTTACTTCCTGGCGCACCTCTTCCCAGGGGAAGATTCTATCCTCTCTCTCTCCCAGAGACAAAGGCTATGAACACCTACATTGCCGAGAACTTGGAGAGGGGTTTCATCAGAAAGTCTTTCTCCCCGGTCGGAGCAGGTTTCTTCTTTGTCAAGAAGAGGGACGGATCTCTCCGTCCATGTATAGACTATCGGGGTTTGAATAATATCACCCGCAAGAATCGCTACCCTCTGCCTTTGATTCCAGAATTACTCGACCGCCTCCAGGGAGCAACCATCTTTTCTAAATTGGATCTGAGAGGTGCCTACAATTTAGTAAGGATACGAGAGGGGGACGAGTGGAAGACTGCTTTCAACACCCATGACGGCCACTACGAGTATCTTGTTATGCCTTTCGGGTTGTGCAATGCACCAGCAGTTTTCCAGGATTTTGTCAACGAGATCTTTCGGGACATTCTCAACACTTTTCTTATTGTTTATTTAGATGACATCCTCATCTTTTCTAAGACCGCTCAAGATCATATTAAACACGTTCAACAAGTACTATTACGTTTGCGGGAGAACCATCTTTTTGCGAAATTGGAGAAGTGTCAGTTCCACCTTAAATCCGTGGCGTTCTTGGGTTACGTTATCTCGGATTCCGGTTTCAAAATGGATCCGGAGAAACTTAAAGCTATCTTGGAGTGGCCTCTTCCGACTACTCTCAAAGCCGTGCAACGCTTTTTAGGTTTTGCGAATTATTATCGACGGTTCATCCGCAATTTTTCTGATATCGTATCCTCCATAACCGCCCTCACTAAGAAAGGGGCAGATCCGTCATCATGGTCAGTAACCGCTAAAGAAGCGTTTGAGAGTCTCAAGAAGGCTTTTGTGTCTGCTCCCATCCTCACCCACCCAGATCCTGGACTCCCGTTCACCTTGGAGGTAGATGCTTCGGACATTGGGGCTGGGGCTGTTCTGTCCCAGAGAACTTCTCCGTTAGCCAGACTGCATCCCTGTGCTTTTTTTTCTAAGAAATTCTCTTCCGCTGAACAGAATTATGATGTCGGAAATAGGGAGCTTTTGGCGATCAAATTGGCGTTGGAAGAGTGGAAACATTTCTTAGAGGGTACTGAGACACCCATTACCATCCTTATGGACCATAAGAACCTCCTTTACCTGGAGGGGGCACGTCGGTTGAATGCTCGACAAGCCCGCTGGGCTTTGTTTTTTTCACGATTTAATTTTCTTATTTCTTTTATTCCTGGCTCCAAGAACCTAAAGGCGGACGCTCTATCTCGACAATTTCTTGCGGATGACAGGTCCGAGGAACAGCTTGAGTCTATTATCCCCTCTAGTTGTATCCTGTCTGCCAACTCCTTTGAGGTCATGAGCAAAATTCAGTCGGAACAGTCACAGACTCCGAAGGGACTCAAGGTTCCGGAGGGAAGACTCTACACGGCACCTCAACACCGCAAGAAGGTCCTGGAGTGGTGTCATTCGTCTAAATCGGCAGGACACCCAGGGATACGGAAGACCAACGATCTGGTTCAACGTACCTTCTGGTGGCCAGAGAGGGCTAAAGACGTAGAGGAGTTTGTCAAAGCATGTAGCATTTGCGCTCGTAACAAGGTACCTCGTGTCAGACCCGCTGGGCTACTCCTTCCATTACCCATTCCAGATCGTCCCTGGAGTCATATCTCTATGGATTTCATTGTGGAACTTCCAGAGTCCAAAGGGAAGAATACTATTTTAGTGGTCATCTATCGTTTTTCCAAACAGACGCACCTTGTTCCTTTGAGGGGTCTTCCAAATTCCCCCAGGCTGGCAGATGTGTTTATTCAGGAGATTTTTCGCCTTCACGGAGTCCCTTCTACCATTGTCTCTGAACGGGGCTCGCAATTCGTGTCAAGATTTTGGCGTGCCTTTTCCAAAAGGTTGGGGATCGCTCTTCAGTTCTCCTCAGGATACCATCCACAGACCAATGGGCAAACGGAGAGAGTCAATCAAAGCTTAGAACAATATCTTCGATGTTTCATCACGGATACACAGGAGGACTGGGTGGATCTACTTCCTTGGGCCGAGTTTGCCTTGAACTCTCTCCGCAACAACTCTACCCAAGAATCTCCGTTTTTTATAAATTATGGATTCCATCCTTCCCGGTTACCCTTCTCTTCACTACCATCAGGGGTGCCAGCAGTGGACAAACACGTCTCTCACCTGAAGGTTTTGTGGTCTAAGATACAGGAGAACTTGAAGGTAGCTACAGGGAGACAGAAACTCCAAGCAGATCGCCTTCGACGACAAGTGCCGGAGTTCGTTCCAGGGGACACGGTGTGGCTTTCATCTAGGAATATCCGGTTGAAGGTTCCTACCATGAAGCTTGCTCCCAAGTTCCTCGGTCCCTTTCTCGTGGTTAGGAGGATTAACCCTGTGGCTTACGAACTACGCCTTCCACCTTCTATGAAGATTCCACCAGTTTTTCATGTATCTTTACTCAAACCAGTGTTTCACAGCCCTCGCTTTTCCAAGAAAACTTCTTCTCCACCTCCGATTATGATTTCGGGTCAACAGTAGTAGGAGGTCCAGTTTGTCCTGGATTCAAGAATTTCCAGAGGAGGAGTACAATACCTGGTTCACTGGAGGGGGTTCGGTCCAGAGGAACGTTCATGGATTCCTCACCGGGATCTTCACGCACCTCAGCTTCTACGGGCTTTTCATCGCAAAAACCCTTCCAAGCCTTATCATGGTCGCCCGGAGGTCGCCCCTGAAGGGGGGGGTACTGTAAGGATTATGGAGACACGCCGTTCACGGCGTGTCTCCCACTTACCTGCTGCCTCGCCTGACACCCTCGTGGCTCGCAGGGACGCCGGAGAGAGGCGCGCGAGTTCCTGCACAGTGCGCGCGCGCGCACGTTCTTCTGTCTCTTCTGCCCTCGGATCAGGGCGCGGGGCCGCGCACGCAGCCGCAGGCGCTGCTACACGGAGGCGCGGCCACATGGAGGCGCAACCGCCTCTTAAAGGTACAGTGAACAAAACTGTTGCTGCTATTGAATGCAGCCAGATTGCTGCCCTTTATGCCTCATCTCCTGGGACTCATAAGGGACCTATCCCTGCTGCAGCTGGCTCCTTCTACACACCCCTTTATAGCTGCAATCCTATTGGACCCTCACTCCTTTATATACCTGCCAAAATCACTGGTTCTTTGGCTGAGCATAGTTCCAGTTGTCTTTACCATTCTCTGCCTCCCTAGTTCTATTTTTACAGACCTCCTCGTGTACCAAACCGGCTTCCGCTACGTCTTCCTGTACCTCTGGCATCCCGAACTCGGCACACGGCTACTCGACTCTCCGCATCTCTGGCATCCCGATCCTGGCTTACGGTAAACGACAACGTTCCTCTCTCTAACCTTGGATTTGGCAAACGGCACTCTCTACCAACCGTACCTCTCCTGCCCCGATCCGGAATCCCCGACCAATCTACTTTCGAGACGTGTCCTCGTGGCTGTGGGTGGTGTTCCTACCTTCCCACCTCAGCACCGTGGTCCCGTCTCGTTTGTGGTGAGCACATCCTAACAATATCACTATACACTTCAGAATTCATCCGGCTGCTTCTGTCTTCTGTCACATCATCAATAAACACTAGTGACCCAGTGCCATTGTAAGCCATTCATGCCCATGCCATCACACTGCCTCCACTGTGTTTTACAGATGATGTGGTATGCTTCGGATCATGAGCTGTTCCAAGCGTTCTCCATACTTTTTTCTTCCTATCATTCTGGTACAGGTTGATTTTTGTTTCATCTGTCCAAAGAATACTGTTCCAGAACTGGGCTGGCTTTTTTAGATATTGTTTGGCAAAGTCTAATCTGGCCTTTCTATTCTTGAGGCTTATGAATGGTTTACACCTTGTGGTGAACCCTCTGTATTTGCTTTCGTGAAGTCTTCTCTTTATGGTAGGCTTGGGTAATGATATGCCTACCTCCTGGAGAATGTTCTTCACTTGGCTGGATGTTGTGAAGGGGGTTTCTTTACCATGGAAAGGATCCTACGATCATTCACCACTATTGTCTTCCGTGGACGTCCAGGCCTTTTTGTGTTGCAGAGCTCACCAGTGCGTTCTTTTTTTCTCAGAATGTTCCAAACTGTTGATTTGGCCATTCCTAATGTTCCTGCTATCTCTCTGATGGATTTTCTTTTTTTTTTGCAGCCTAAGGATGCCCTGTTTCACTTGCATTGAGAGCTGCTTTGACCGCAGGTTGTGGGTTCACAGCAATAGCTTCCAAATGCGAATGCCAGACCTGGAATCAACTCCAGACCTTTTACCTGCTTAATTGATGATGAAATAACAAAGGAATAGCCCACACCTGCCCATGAAACAGCTTTTGAGTCAATTGTCCAATTACTTTTGGTCCCTTGAAAAAGAGGGGACTACATATTAAAGAGATGTAATTCCTAAACCCTTCCTCCAATATGGATGTGAATACCGTCAAATTAAATATAATAGACGGCACTTTAAGCCCATATTCATTATTTAACTGTAACTTGAATTTATTTTGGTACACAGCCAAAATAACAAAACTTGTATCAGTGTCCAATTATTTCCGGACCTAACTGTATATTGTGTGTTGTGTTATTGTTTATTGCTGTAGTATTGGTTCCTGTGAAGGGTTATCCTGCCAACGCTGGGATCTCTCATAGGTGGAGGCGCTGTGCACAAGGAGATAGAGCTCACCCCAGGCTCCCAGAAGCAGAGGCTTAGGTCCCCTGTGAGCGTAAAGGTATTAGCATCACGCGTAGTCGCCCGCGGTTTCCCTTCGGCATAGGGAAAGGGGGCTACATTACGTAAAACCAGAGTTCTTCTAAATGACCTGTGCATTCCTTAAAAATACCACCAGGACAGTTTTTATCTAATTGAAGAAACAAAAACATGTGTCTTTTGCAGTCTGTATTGTGCAGACATCACTCATGACACGAGGGAGGATTTTCGTTTGAAATGTTGTATAGTTTAATGTCTCCATCTGGAATTGTAGAGTTGGAACCGGGTTGCCTTCAGGGAAAATGCTTTATTGCAAATATAGTCCTACACAATGTTATCTCTAGTTTTTCATTTTGGGTGAAATTAAGTAATAAATTCGGCTACAGCAGTATTGGATCTTGTGGCCTGACTGATTTCATACTAAATAAGTATTTAGCTGCGTCCAGAATGTCTTACCTAAGTTACATTTATCAAAGTTTATTTTAAAAGTAATTGTATTCTGCTTGAATGTAGAAAAGCATAATATTTTTCCATGTACCTGTATTTGATAGAATTTTTAAGTTTAGAAAAAGAAAGACCAGAAAGATTTAAAAAAAAAAAAAAAAGAAGGAAAATCCAATGTAACCCATCCCAGTAAGCACGTTCAGACTTTAATGCCTGCTACAGGTGTCGCAAACCTTATCGTTTTAGTTGCCGCCGCTGCTTGCGGTCTCGTGACCATGACAGATGCGGCCTAGAAGAAGTAACGCTTCCGGTGGTCCCATACAGGAGCATGTATCACAGATTTCAAGTATTTTAATATTAATAACATGGTACTCTTTTTTTCAGAGCACTCTTTCTGAAATATATATTATCAGTCAAAATACATATGATGATTTGAGAATTACCTTGTAATGATATCAGCATGGGCATAGTAGTGCCAATATTGTTACAGTTGTAGCCAACACTATTGTCACAGTATGCATGATGGAGTGGCAAATTCCTATTTTCGGAGGTGATTGAAAGCACCACTAAGAAGAGGGACGTCTTGTCCCTGCATGTACAGCACAACCATGTAGGATGCACCCAGATATCCCCCTGAGACTACATCCTACCCATCCCCCCAAATGGCACAAACACCTCTCGAGGTGACATGCCCCCTCCAGACCAATCCCCCAGATCTCGCCACTGAGCTCACCACCGAGAGACACCCCAGCCGGGAAACCCCAACTCCGCCAAGATACCCTGCCCTGTTTGACCTGTCGTTTTTCTCTTTACCTTCTTACCTGCAGAGCTGTCGTGCTATGCATTGTTGGGCCACAATTTTCATCAAGAAAAGTAAAGTCCCACCCCAGGATATATAACACCACCGCTTTGCAGATAGGAAGGACACTGAATCCATCTTTTATATTTTAATATTTTTAAAAAATGTGCATATTATGCATAATGATAGATTGTCACGAGATTACACTTGTGATATCATCATTAATGTCATGCAGAGCAAAAGGGGGGACAGAGGTATGGATCAATGAGTGCAGATGAACAACCAGGTAAACATAGATTGGGGAAATAAACAGCAGTATTTATTTAGCCCGTAGCTTCAAAACAATACAGCTTCATGTCAGCAGAAAACAAATCAAACAGGTCTATCCCTTTGTACAGTGACTCCCACTTCCCAGTCTCTATCTGTAGGGCTGGGAGGATAGGCCTCTTGACATCTCTGACACCAAACTCCAAAAAGGTAACTGTAAGCAGGTGCTCTTTACATCAGTCTCTGGGTCTGGGATGGTGTCCATGAGGATGGCAACCTCTGGCGGTTTCCAAGGTCCGCTGCGCCCTGGAAAAGAGGGTCTGGTTCCTTGGGATCTCTCTGACAGCCCAGACCTTCTTGGCTAAAGAACCCCAGACAGTTTGTACAGCACACCTGTAAACCTGATTGATGAGCTAGGGGGAGATTGAGTAATTGACTCTGGCTGAACTAACCAGCTCTTTGCTGAACTAATCAGCTACAGGCAGGCTCTGGGTGTGCTGCCTTTTTAAACCAGGGAAAGACCCTGTCACAGCCCATAACTGAATTTCAACCAGCTTTTGATTGTTTGATTTATCATCCATAATGTTTGTCTAAAATTTTTTTTAAAGTAAAATAATATATATGTAGCTCCCGTTAGTTCATACTGCTTGGTATTGTTCCCCTAAGAGGTTAATATCTCCTAATGGGTTAAGTTATATGGAAGTCAACTATGCCCCTCTCATACATTATGTCACCAAGGGGGAGGAATAACTTTACACAAAGTATAAATAGTGCCACCATTTCCTCCCTTGCTAATGTAGCCCTTGTACTCCCACCCTGAGTGAGATTGGGGTAATCTGCTTCTCTGGCTACTCCATTTAGGTGTTGTGCTGTACCTGTTTGGCAACAGGAGGGCTGAGTGCTCCGAGGTGTTGTGGGGAGAACAGGACAGGTTTACAGGTTACCTTAGTTCTTTGGTGCAGAGCCTCCAGTCAGCATGGATCCTCTGTGATAGCAGCAGGATGGCCCATACTGACACCTTTCGTTCAGCAGCAAGACATTGAAACACACTGGTGATGGTTCCATGGTATTTATTGCAATCAGAACAGATGTACAAAGCAGGTGCATTCTTCTCCCAGCTTCCCCTATTGAAAGTACGCTGGTTAAGGCTTGAGGCCCAGACCAGGCCTTCTGGACTCCTCCTCACATCCCCTAGTGAGATGGAGGGTAGATGGTGCTCACTTCACAGGGGGAGGAAAGAGAGACGCCCACTTTAGGAAAATACCAGTATTTATATCCGTTGGGTGTCACTGTAACTCTGACTCATAACAAGTCAGATCTGGATACTGATAGGCCATGACATTTAGTATTTTGTCTAATCAGTACCTATCCCACAGGCTGACACTCTCGGGCTGTTGCTAGGCCCGCCCTTGGATACATCTAATATATCCAAAGTTGCAAAACACACAGGGCCTATTTGAAGAAATTAGCCCATCCACTGCCTGCACCTATCAGGACTTACACTGGTAGGGCCCAGGAAAAGAAGTAGCGTCCGGAGGCTAGGTTACACTAGTATTTTCTGGTTCAGTTCTATTCTGCAGTTTAGTTCTTAGCTATAATAGTTTTTGTATAGTTTTAAAGTTCTGCTCCAGTTGTATTTCAGTGATGTATCTCCAGTATATTTGGCCCAAGTCACGACCTCAGTGCAGACATCTAAGATAAGGCTAAGGCCCCGTTGCCTCAGACCACGCGCCCGCACTGCAGACAGGCTGCGCGTGGAGAGGCACTTGGGGCTTTTTCCGGACCAAAGGGATCATTTTTGCGAGTGTGGGGGGGGGCATGGCCAAACGGGTCGGGGGGCGTGGCCATGATGGGGGCGCGGCCATGACGTGAGGGGGCGGGACCGCCCCTCAGCCCCTCAACTGCTAAGCCCCTCAGCCCCTCAACCACTAAGCCCCTCAGCCCCTCAACTGTTCAGCCCCTCAGCCCCTCAGCCCCTCAACCGCTAAGCCCCTCAGCCGTTCAGCCCCTCAACTCCTCAGCCGCTCACACACACAGACAGGCACTCAGGCACACACACAGACAGGCACACACACAGACAGGCACTCACGCACTCAGGCACACACACAGACAGGCACACACACAGACAGACACTCAGGCACACACATACACACACACAGACAGGCACTCACAAATACACACGGGGGGGTGGGTGGTAGCCCGGGGGATCGGAGCAGGGGGGGAATCGGAAGGGGGGAATCGGAGGGGGGAATCTCTTCATTTCTTTTACAATTTTTCTTACTGCAGAGACTATAAAACACACCTTGTGCGTATGCATTTGGGGTAGTGAGTGCAGAGAGATTCACACACAGCATCTTATCGCTTAGCTATCAGACCCTCAGTGTAGAATTCACAATATAAATATGTCTACTTCTGTTGGCAAAGGAGGGGGGGTGGAATGCGGCATGGTGTTAGTGGTCAACGTGGCCATGATGGCAGAAGAAAAGCACCATTAATGAGTGAAACTGTAGAGAGTAGAATAATAGAAACTGCTACAATCAAAAACATCATCAGCCTTCAACATCCAGTAGCCTTCAAGTATGACACACAAGTCACCACCAGAGTGGAACAGGTTATACACAAACAACTACATGTTGAAGGCACCACTTTCAACCTTTTTTCTCTCGAGGCACCCCTAATCAGTGCTCAGTTGCTGAGGCATTCCTGCAACAGGACAGGCAGAGAGTCACAAGAGGCAGGAAGTTCCAGGAGACAGAGGGAGCAGAGAGTCACAGGAGACTGAGTGGGCAGAGAGTAACCGAAAAGGAGGAGAGCAGAGAGTCACAGGAAATGAGGGGGCAGAGAGTCCCAGGAGACAGAGGAGGCAGAGAGTCCCAGGAAAGGAGGAGGGCAGAAAGTCACAGGAAACGAGGGGGCAGAGAGTCCCTGGAGACAGAGGCGGCTGAGAGTCCCAGGAGACAGAGGGGGCAGAGAGCCACAGGAGACAGAAAGTCACAGGAGGCAGAGGGGGCGTAGAGTCACATGAGACCAAGGCAGAGATAGTCACAGAAGACACACACAGAGACAGAACAGAAAATACACACACAGGACAGACAGCCTCACCTCTCTCCAGCCCATGTTGCTTCCTCTTCAGCTTGGCCATACCCCCTTGGCTCCCTGCTTGGCCATACCCCACCGCCTCCTAATTTCTCCCTGTTCTGGAAGATGGGGGAAATCTCGCGACACCCTTTTGATCCTCTTACGGAACTCCTTTGAACACATCCTTATAAAGTTCTCTGGCCCATATTCACTAAAGGATTCAAAGTTTTAACTCCCTTTTAACATTTTAACTCCCATTTATTGTCCTCTATGTCCTGCAGATTTCTTCATAAGCTGACCTGATGAAGGAAGGGTCTTACCCACAGAAACGTAGAAACATTGTGCTTTGTGGTTGTCACATAATGGGGTAGCCTACCTGCCTGAAGCCCCCGATCTGTCACCACAAGAGCCTATAGGGTAGGCTCAACATTCACTTTCCCCAGCCTTTCCCAGAGGGGTCGCAGCCCCAGGACCTAGGTTACAACTAGCCACAGGGAAATAAGTTTAAGATTTATTATTCACAAGGTACAGCAACAAGGTACTCCAACACAGACAAATGTACATGGGCAAGTACTCGCAATCAGAGCTGTCACTTTCCCTCCAGGATGCCACCAAAGTTTGGCAATCCTGGACACTCCCATTCATTTGAAATTACTCAAGTGAACCCAATTTATAGTCCAGAACACTAAAAGAGTTCTCTGGTCACCTCCCAGACTCCCAGGGGGACAATGGTCACTGTGGCTAGTAGCTACTGAGTCCTAAGAGGTGGAGACCGCGACCCACCGAAGCTGGGTGCCCCAAGTCACCTTGATCCATCCTGGAGGTAGCCGAGGTTAATACTCTCCTTCTGAAAGACCTTGATCGTGTCCTTGGACATGCTGGGATAGTCCATGGGGGTGTCTTTCCGATGAGACTCACCTCTGAAACTCTTTGTGTGCAGAGCACAGGAGTACTTTGGTTGGGACCTTCAATAGCCCATGCATGTTGCTCCAAAGCAGACTCAAAATGGCCCCAGAGAAGCAGTCTCTGAGACTCTCTACGAATCTGTGGAACTCCTGATCAGACACGCAGTTATAGCCCTCCTGGTCCCATTAAAAACCATGTAAGGGGCAGCCTCAGCCAATCAGCAGTGTCCCTTTAACTTGACGACCAATCAAGGATGAACTAGGAAGAACAAACGGGTCAATCAGATGAGGAGGTATGGTTACACAAGCAACACTCTCCCAAGGGGAGTGTCATGGAGGGGAGGTATATTCAAACCTAACCAATCCTGTGAGCGCCGACAATGCTCCTGCTCTGCCACACATAGACAGCTTTGGGCTTCAGGCACCCCACTGTGCTTGGCGCCGGGCTTTCTGTGCAGGACAAAAGAGGGTGAAAAGTAGTGCACAGCCAAAAATATGGAGAGGGGTCCAATTGATGCAAAAATAGTAAACTCCTTGATAAAGTACGGTGGTACGAAATGCATAAGAGGCTTTTCCTCTATGCTATAGTCTTCTGAATAAATTCTATTTTTGCATCAATTGGATCCCTCTCCATATTTCTGGCTGTGCACTTTTCACCCTCATCTGGATCTTTATCTCAACAGCTGCACGTATCCTCCAGTACTACAGGTGCACCGATGAGTATTCTAAAACTTGCCGTAAACTTGCCTTGGAAAATCTGGGGCTATCACCAACAAGATCCAGGTACATGCTGCAACATTTCAGTGACATTTCTGCAGAGACTAATGGCCCATCGGATTAACACAGCAGGGGTCCCTGGCAGTCCCATTCAGTTTGAATGGGACTGCCAGGGAACCCCGCTGTTAATCCGATGGACCATTAGTCTGTCTGCAGAAATGTCACTGAAATGTTGCAGCATGTACCCAGCATGTACCTTGGTCTAGGGGTTAACCCACGCAGTGCTCCAGAAGAGAATTGATAGCTGTGTAATGCTGAAAAAATGCAATCTTAAAATTAGTCACGGCCACTTCGAATAAATAGATGTGATAGTCTCTCCCAGCAACTGGTTGAGTTAAAGAGACTCACGATTCATGAAGTTTCTGGCACCGTGCAAGTTGATCCTCCGTTTTAGATGCAGTTTGATGAGCCGCCAACCCCTCAAGCAACGTGACGTCGCGAAGGGTGGTCACGTGACCGGCGGTGACTGCGCTGGTAGGAGTTGCATAGACCAGGGGGGCGCAAACTTTTTTCCCTGCGCCCCCCTGACGGCTGTCCCCTCGCTCCCGCGCCCCCCCCAACCCCAACTTACCCGCGCTCCGGCGTAATGACGTCACGTTGCCATAGCAACGTGACGTCACATGACCTCGCAGCGTCATTTTGACGCCGCGTTGCCATGGCGACGCCGGGAGGAAGCCGCCGGAGCCACGGGTAAGTATGGTTTACAGAGGCCCTGCAGCTCCCCCGGCACTTAATTTAAGCGCCTTCGGGAAGCGCGCGGGGCCTCTGTAAACCCCACGCCCCCCGTCGGCAGTCTCGCGCCCCCCCTGGGGGTCGCGCCCCACAGATTGCGCACCGCTGGCATAGACCACAGCCCGCGTGCTATCAGGAACAGCAACAGACAGGAACACCTCCCACAGGAGGCAGGAAATGATGCACAGCCGTCGTCGTGAAGAAACGAAGGGAGGCTGAACTGGTGACTAATAAAACTTTATTGAACAAAAGTGTAGTACTGACGGATCTTCTGAAGCGTTTCAGCCCATGAGGCCTTTGTCAAAGACTGATCCGTCAGTCACAGTAAGCAGCCTGATATAGCCCCTTCCAACCCAAACACCTGTGATACTGCTCATCAGCCGATGGGCCACAGGTGTGGGGTAGTACGTGTCAGTATCAGGAACACATAAACACATGAAATGGGTTAAAATTGGGATCAGAGACGTATGAACTTATTATACAAACATGTAAATACAATGAAATGTTAAATAGGCCCCTGGTCAACAAAGTTATTAGAATTGGGTGATGTACTATATGTTTTGAGTACCAAAGAGAGGCAGTTCCTGGAATGTGAGTTTCCTGTAATACCGGTGTTTCACCATCTCCCAAAGATTCATAAATCACTGGAGAACCCTCCGGGGCGACCTATTATATCCAGTATTGGATCTTTGGAAGATGGTGTTTCCCGGTATGTGGATAAATTTCTACAACCAATTGTGCATAGTTTGCCCTCATTTATACAGGATACTACAGCCCTGCTGATTGCTTTGCAGAATATTGTATGGAAGGATGGATACAGATGGCTCACCATGGATGTCACATCTCTTTACACAATTATAGAACATAAGCACGGCCTTCAAGCCATTTATCACTTTCTTTTGTTATCTTCACTCTTCACAGCACAGATCACTTTTATTAATGATTCTATTTTGTTTTTATTAACACACAATTATTTTCTTTTTGATTCACATTTCTTTCTTCAAAAGCACGGCACGGCTATGGGGACGTCCTTTGCACCCTCATATGCCAATCTCTTCATAGGTCTATGGGAATCTGTTCACATTTATGGTAGCACTAATATTTTTTGTTCTAAAATAATTTTTTACAAACGATACATCGACGATTTGATTTTTATTTGGGATGGTGATTTAGATAGTTTACACACCTTTTTTCACATTCTCAACATTAATGATGTTAATCTTAAATTTACATATCAAACTGACTCACATAGAATAAACTTTCTTGATGTGACACTCCATGGTGATCCCAAAACAATGATTCAAACTGATATTTTCACCAAACCTCATTCTAGGAACTCATACCTACATGCAAAGAGTAGCCACTCCAAATCCCTGATTCGCGGGATACCAAAGGGACAATTTTTAAGGTACAAAAGACTATGTTCGAATCAAGATACATTCTTGCAGCATTCAGAAACACTGAGTACGAAGTTTTTAACAAGAGGTTATTATAAACATGATGTACATGAAGCCTTTGTGAATGCAGATTCTATGGACCGGACGGATTTGGTCAAATATAAAAAACAACGAAAGAAGAATAAATTCCCTGATAGTCCTCTATTTATAAAACATATGGACACCTAACAAGCTCCTAATGAACCCCCTCCCACATTTAAATGGTTAAGGGCTCACTCGATAGCATCTTCCACTCAGGGGAACTTGCGTGCTTGCAGTATGGTTGTGACAACTCTAATACAGAGTGCTTTTCCTGGTAATGTACAGGTTGATAAAAGCTTCAATCAGACTTAGAACTTTGCAACTAATATTGACAGATTTACTATAAATCATTCTTCCTGTTATTACACAGGTTACTAAGAATTTATATTAGCGTTAGGGACCCCTGAATTGTAGTCTGCCGTGAAGTTGGCTCAGGGGCTTACAACAATTTTGGCCAAAAATGTTAAACTAAAAGACCATTTTACTTAATAGATATTTATACATATATATTTAGGCACTGTACCGTGTATGAGTTTCACTGGATGTGCTAAAACTGAGCTCTGTCTGTGTTTTATGTTCTGTCTCTGGTTTTAAATAGTCCTCTATTTATCACTAAATATAGCAAACAGGCATCACAAATACAAAAGATTGTCTCCAAACATTGGAGCATTCTCAAATTGGACCCTGATTTGAAATCCATTACAGAATCTGGACCTAGATTTTCATTCAGAAAGGCAAATACCCTTGCTACTTCTATTTCTAGAAGTTTATTCCAGTCACGACAACAGTCACGTATAGGACATATACCTAAAGGATTTCATAAATGCGGTTTCTGCAGGAACTGCAAATATGCGTTGCCAACCAAAAAAGTGCATTTACTTTATCCCAGTACCAGATACAGAATCAGCTCTTTCATTAATTGCCACACGAGTTATGTGGTATATGTGGTATATGTTATTGTTTGTGGATGTAATCGCAAATATGTGGGAGGACCATCAGGCCACTACATGTCAGAATTTCTGAACATACCAGACTAATTAATAAACAGGACACATTGCATCCAGTGTCCAAACACTTCACTGAGTGCCCGTTTGGTGGGCTAAAAAACTTTAGATTTTTCGGCATTGAACATGTTGCTCTTAAAATCAGGGGTGGTAATAGGCTTAACTGTCTTAAGAGAAAAGAGATGCAATGGATTCTTTCTATTAATACCTTGCAACCACATGGCCTGAATGTTGAATGGGAATTACAACATTTTCTTCATGAATAATTCATTATTATTTATTAATTATTATTTTTATTATTATCATTATCTTCTCTTTTTCCCCAGCCCCTCCCCCCCTTTCTCCCCTATCCCCTCTCCCCTCCCCCCCCCCTCTCTCCACTTTCCCCCTCCCCCCTCTCTCCCCTCTCCTCTTTCCCAACTCCCCTCCCTCCCCCCCTCCTCTTTATCCTTCCTTTCTTTCTTTTTCATTAGTCATTACTTCTGAAATATTGTAACATCTTTATTCATGTTATTATTGACAGTTCACATGTTTGTTCAGTTTCCAGTTCCTTATTTGGGTATAGTGTTATACAGTACAGTTATATTTCTTTATTTGCATTGAATTTTTGACATAAGTGTATCTACTGATATTCATGTTTTTAATTTTTTAATTTGTTGACCAGGGGCCTATTTAACATTTCATTGTATTTACATGTGTTGTATAATAAGTGCATACGTCTCTGGTCCCAATTTTAACCCATTTCATGTGTTTATGTGTTCCTGATACTGACACGTACTACCCCACACCTGTGGCCCATCGGCTGATGAGCAGTATCACAGGTGTTTGGGTTTGAACGGGCTATATCAGGCTGCTTACTGTGACTGACGGATCAGTCTTTGACAAATGCCTCATGGGCTGAAACGCGTCAGAAGATCCGTCAGTACTACACTTTTGTTCAATAAAGTTTTATTAGTCACCAGTTCAGCCTCCCTTCGCTTCTTCACGACGACGGCTGTGCATCATTTCCTACCTCCTGTGGGAGGAGTTCCTGTCTGTACCTGGTTCTTGCTGGTGATTGCCCCAGATTTATTTTAGAATACTCGTCGGCACTACAGTAGGAAGTGGAAGATTGTGAGTTCATATTATTCATTATTGTGGACACTACCAATGAAACAGAGGGTTGGTGATTCAATTCATTTATCCCCTGTTTTCAGGGAATATATGTCTTCAAGCATCCATGGATATACTCACCTTTATTGTAGTAATTATGGCTTTACCCGCTTTTCTATAATCTGGATTTATTGATCAGCCTTGACCCTATATTAGAGCGCCCTTACCACGTTCTTGTACAGGACAAAAGTCTGGTTTTGGAATACACATCCTCCCCAGCAGGTGGCCGACCCCTCCTCAGTCCCCTAACAATGAGTACACAATAGACACGTTGTTAATACACCCCTAAAAGGCCCATACAATGGTTTTCCATCCCTTGCACACCATGCAAGCTCTTAATGCACTTACTTAGTGATTATAGTTCCTTTTTCAGAGAAGTTCCAGGTTAACCAGTGAGTGGCCACAACTTTCCAAACAGAGCTAAACATCCCTTGTATTAAAAGCCCAACATACCGTTTTTACACAGACATCTCCCCTGAGCCCAACATTACCTGAGCCCAACAAACTTGGTTTTCCCGCATATACTTCTGATGAGAATGGGCAGCAGGTCAGGGCATGATCTTTATTTTGGGAGACCTGCTGCCCACATCACAGGGATCTTCTGCATTAATGTCCTAATAGATTGGGTTGAATATCGTGTAAGTGGGAAACACCCATCTGAATGCTGCAGCCCTTTGTTTTTACTGTTGTGAGTCAATTGGCCCTGACAAATGAATCCTATAGGCTGAATAAATACCTGCACAGGAGGTAATTGCTAGAATTAAAACAAGTCTGATTTTGGCCAGGTCTACCTACAGATGCCTGGATCTCAGGTAGTTATTGATGACAGGTAACAGTTTTATGGCACATCCAAGATCATAAAAATCATTCAAATTATCAAGGAATAGACATTTACATACAGGATGCCATTTAATTCAGCAATGTACAGTTCCACTAGCACAACATTGCATTAATGGAAGTGTTGTGGGCAATGGGCAAAATGAAGGCAATTAATGCCTTAACAATTATTATGTATTTGCTATTGGAAAAAAAAATCAAGTATAAGCATTTTTCATTAAATTCTTTGGAGGGATTTTTAGGATCTTTAGCTAATCTCTTTGGTTACAACATGGATTCTCTATTAGTGCAGGTGCTTTCTTGACTTATTCAGTGATTATTACATCCTAGCAAAAGTTGTCTTTTTTTTTATAGACAGGCGGTTGATAGATTTTACATACTCTGAATTTTTTTAAAAATCTAAGGATTATTATTTGGTGAATACTTCAGTGCTAACAGATTGGCATCATATAATCCTTCCACTGTGAGCAGCACCTGTCAACTTTTCTACCAGTCTATTTGAGACAATTTTATGCTTCCTCCATCAAAGTCACAATAAATCCAGCTAATAAGAGCACTGTCACGTTGCTGTATTATTAAGGTTGTCAAAAAGTACATGCGTGTATATGACACCTCTCCATTAATGTCATTAAGTAAGGCTCCATGTAAACAAGAATGCAAAGTATGTGTCTTTACTAGCTGGGTGACTCAGGAAAATGATGAAAACAGCAGCTGTTTGTATATAAAGATTTTATAGGTCTGCATGAATTATTTAGAATAGATATATATTCAGGTCAGGGATTCCTTTACCTGTATTCTAATGGGTTCACACGCAATGGAAAATATATCCATCTAAACTGCATTAGATGGGTGCCTAAAAATATACAGACCATTGCAAACAGTGCACTTTAGAAGGTTCAAACCATGAAGCATTTATGTATTTGATATGTTTATGAAACAAACTTTTTAAATGACTGGAGGCCAGAAAGTGATGCTGATGCTCCATTGTTTCTCTTACCTACAAAATATATACTCCCTAAGAAATTAGTATAAACTATGCAATCATTTTTATGCTGAAATCCTCCTCCTACTGATTCAACTATTTTAATTTTACAGAAAATAAACCTGGGGGTTTTCTGGAGTTGAACCGCGCTGTGTTGAGATCTAGGTATCCCCTGGTTCCAAAGATATGTACCTTCTTATTTGCCAGTATTCTGCTTCTCACAAGGGTAATCAAAATGGCCTCCATATTCGCCTTGCTGCGAGTCAAAAAAAAGCTGTGACATCATCAGGGGAATTATGTTGCAGCCTATTACTGGACAACCATGATTACCATCTTTGATTTTTCATGAAGATTATCTGGAGATAAAAAAAATATAGCAGTTTAGCAACATATCAATGGGGAGAGGAGGGAAAGGGGTGTCAATGCTGCTGTAATTTGGAATGTGTCACCTCATGATCAAACAGACCATATGGATGCTACTGTTTTTGCATAGAAAGTACCCACTGATATAAGGGCTGTTTAAAGATGTCTGTTTTCTGCAACCAGATAGTTTCCATGAGGTTTCCAACAAGAAGACCCTGATCATTAAGGTTGGGGGCCCATGACCAGAGGCCTGAGTAGCCTCTAGATGTGAGTGTTAAGGGTGAAGGGAGTAAGAGCAGGAAGTTATAGGTCAGGGGTTGTAGGAAGGGGATGGGGCAGGAAAGCTGCTGTCCCGTGTCCACCTTTTTTTGTTTTGTTTTACTATATGCAGCATGTGAGTAGCTTTATTTTTGAAATAATTACATAAGCTGCTGATCAATCCCTTCTCCTGTGATCGATCAGCCAATATCCTGCTTGTGGCCAAATTCTGATGATGCTGCAGTCTGTAAAATGCTGCAGCTGCAATGTAACAATATTATTCTAATGTACAGTAACATTATTGTTACCCCTTTAAGCAAGGCATTAGACAGTCTGCTGCTTGGAACACTGGCAACAAAGTATCACAAAAAGATCTGTTGAAAGGGGCAGAGCTCAAAACGGTATGTTTGAGAGCCTGTTTCAAAAGAGGAACTATTGCAACCAAAGGAGGATTACAACATTACAAAAAATCAATAAAAATAGCATTAGGAGTTGTATATTTTAAATGCAGTTAGTCTTATCTAATATTACAAAATTGATTTATTTAAAAAAAAAAAAAAAAACATATCGGATTTGGGATGTTTTTGTTAAGTCGGTGCTGCCCGCAGACCAGACTCGTCCCTTATACTGAGGTGGGGATGTATATGTGCAAGCACCCGCAGCAGAAGGAGCGTGTCCGGAGTGTGGTGTTTTGGCGTTGCCAGGCCAGGTGGGAAAAGCTGTAGCAATACTTGCCGGTACCAGTACAGAAGAGACGAAGTCGTTGCGGTTAGCCAAGGTCAGGGAGAGAGAGATCCGGGAGGTCGAGGTCCAAGCTGTGGTCGAGGGATGGGAGAAGCTGCAAGGTCAGGTGGGAGCCGGGGTCCAGAGCCAGAGAGGAAAGTCCACCAAGCCGGGTTGCAACCTGAATAAACGAAGAACAAAGGGAGAGCCAGAATAGACGTCCGTAAGCAGAGACTATGTCGAGCAATGTGAGAGAGGCAAGGCAGGTACTATATATTGTGGCTGACCAATAGGGAATGGAGGCAGTCCTGGAGGAACATGAGGAGCTGTCCTGCATTGGTTCCTATGATAGGCAGCCAGGTGGGGAGCTTTAGGGTTAAGTGGCAGCCTTTGTGAGAATTGGGGGTGTGGTTTCACTGCTAGTTCAGTGAATAAATTATCCTTGCCCGGCGCGCGCTCTGTAAAGTCGGAGAGGGTGCGCCTGGGACCAGAGGGAACCGCCAGAGTCCTGAGAGACCGCAGGGCAGTGCCGGTCCGCCGGGATCGAGGGGGGTGCCCCCGCACAGCGGGAGCAGGTCGGGCGAGGCGAGGAAGCCGTCTCACGGCAGCGGGGGCATTTGGAGGTGAGGAGGGGTCGTTCTGTGAGCGCCGCGATCCCCGCATCCTCACAGTTTTGCTGCTTTGAAAGGGGAGCACAAAGGAAGAAGAAGTTCTCACCTGCCCACCCACCCTGGTGTGAGTTTGTTGTTAGTGATGGTGTCGCGTATGGCACACCTATGAGCACTTGACCTGCATATGGTACAAAGGTTAATACACATCTATTAGCTAACCCACTTTTCACCTTCCTAAATTTGAATGACAAATGGGTATCTGTCCTTGCCACCTCCGAAAAATTGTGTTTGGTCTTATTGCATCTGTTTAATTGTAACTGTTTTAAATATCTATACGATATTCTTCATAATACATGTCAGCCCATGATATCCTATATTTAATATAGCCCCAGACTAACTGGTGACCTTTTTGTCAACACTCTCTTGTGATGAACAGGGGATATTTAAAGAATACTAAAGTTTTCTTTGAGGCTTACAACCCATGATCTGGCTATTGTCCACATCCTTCTAAACTATACTTATTTCACTTTTAGTGGGCAATCAGTGATAGTCCCCCCTCCTAATTATGCCCTCTTTGTAGATCACCACAGACACAGGAAGGGTCTTGACCTGTCATAAAGACAATTATTATATTTTTAACATAATTTCTAACCAATGTTAAGCCCTGAAGCACCAGATTGATTCAAATACTTAATTTCCCCCACCATTTTTATTACAGATGGGAAGAAAGTTTTGGGGTATATGTAATAATAAAAATGGTACATTGCTTTGTTTAATAAAAAGGAATATATATATATATATATATATATATATATATATAATATATATATACACAGTGGTTGACAAATCACCAAAAAATCTACTCGCCACACAAAAAAATCTACTCGCCACCTAGTACCAAACGTGTGCTGCTTTGGCCAATATTTACTCGCCCGGGGGTTAAATCCACTCGCCCGGGGCGAGCAAATGTATAGGTTTGTCGAACACTGTATATATATATATAACGTGTTCAGGAAAAATTATATATTTCTCGCTGAATCCCATGAAAATATGCACAATTGTAGGTCTGTTATTTAGATAAACACTATATAAGAAGCACAATGTTAATAATCAACTAATGTTATCTAAATTTATGTCACTGTATTATGTCAACAAATACCAGGTTCACTAGGGCAGGTTCATGTTCATTAAACAAAAAAATAGGAGTTTTTCCTTTGTAGCTCATAAATGTTTTAAACTGTTGTAATCTAATCTGAATTAAAACACTAAGATTACTATAAAGTTTGAGTTCAAAGTATGGTTCAACGGGTGTTTTCAAAAGGTCCTCCTTCTGCTAAAACGCACGCCTGAAGGCGAGAACGCCACTATCTAAACAGAATACATATACTTAACTGGTTAAGAGATCATGTCTGTGGTCGCAGCTGTTGGGGGGGATCTGATCAGCTACTCTATGCCCAGATTGTAAAGTGGTTGTCTGTTAGCAGTGGCCTCCCAGGTGCTTAATAATGATGATAGGTGTAGCGATAGGGCTGTAGGAAGGGCTGTAAACTGACCAGGTGCATGTTGATTATCCTATTATTGTTTGATTTAATAAAAGCTGTGATCATTTGCACCCATAATACAGTATTTGGTCAGTTTTGACGGTCCGAGGGTCATGAAAAACTGATAATATAAAACAGGGATTGCTGCTTTTAGACTCCGATTATTAATAGTTTTTTTTTAAATAGTAGTGACTGGCTTAACCCTTTGAGTGACGAATCAGCCAAGGCACCAGGGATGCCATGGCCCATCCAGCACTCGCGATCCCGTCACTGCTGCTCCATCATCACTTTGTCGCTGTCTTCTGTTCCTCTTTCCAAGAAACGCAGAATGCAATCTCCCCTACAAAAACTAGCAACGTTATTATGACGTGGCTACTTTGCATGCCAGATTCCAGGATGTGATAGCCAAAGGGCACCAAAACTGTTAAAGTATATGCCAAGCTTATACTGGATTTTTAACCCCATCACTGCAACACAATAATCTCTGGGGGCGAAGGGGCTATACAACATAGTTTCTTTCAGAAAATTGCTAAAATGAACTGTCCAATGAAAAATATCTGCCAGGACTGTCAATCAGTGTTTGTGTTTCACCTCTCTGTGATGAAAAATACCCCGGTTGCTAATTATGCCATTGCAGTGATTATATCCCAATCCATTGTTTGTATCTAAATGCAACATATTTTAAGTGACCTCACACATTGCATTGAATTTGGGAAGGCTGGGAGAAAGAATTGATGTTCCATTGTGCCCTCAGCTTACTCACATACAAAACTAGTATTTACTAATGTTTACTTATTATGAAAAAGTGTAGTTTTTCATGTCCCTTTTCTGAATCATGAAATGTCCAGAATTATAGAGTTTTTATAAGCACATACACCGTAAATACGGGAAGTGGGACAATTGTAAGGAACCAATAGCATTAAAATACCATGAATAAATAAATTGTGATTGTAAGAAAGTTTTACGTTCTATAGAAATACTGCCTTTTGTGCTAACACACATGAATGATTTATATTTTGTGCTTTCTGTGTTTGCTGGTGATGTAATTGCTAGGTAGAATAAAGAAGTGTTAATTGGTTTCTTTTGTCACAGCAGTGGAAATCCTAGCATGTTTTATATACTGTGGGTGAGAAAAGGAAAGCAGGAAGTGAGGAGGTAAATTAGAAGGAACAGGAGAACTTTAAGCAATTCTTCTCACAAGGTTTATTGTTCAATAACTTTTATGTACTGGAATTTGTTAGGGTAAAATATAGGTAAGCAGTGTATGCATTACTGCTTCATAAGAGTTGTCAACCTTGTCAACACACTGCATACAATATATTATTTTAGGGGTTTTTTTGTTTCAAAATTTTTATTAGGGTCAAGGATAGACAATTTTCACATAACACACTTAAGCATACAGGAGCACCTCTATACATGCAGTTACTTTAAACATTCCAAATGTACATAAGACATTGAGTATCCATCCAAAGCTCCCCCGTTTTATAGGGGGAACAGATCAAGGTCTCTTACTTTTAGGTGCATATTTGATCTATCTGTAATCCCCCCCTTTTTTTTCCCCTTCATTTGACCAGTAACAAAGTGGGGAGATGAATACAATATATAATTTTTATAATGCAACTCTTACAAATGCAGCTACATGGATGTCTAACATTAGGTTATGCAGCAGTCCATTTATGCGACAGCAAAATTAAAACAATTGCCTAGAA
Organism: Ascaphus truei; assembly: GCF_040206685.1. Taxonomy (NCBI): domain Eukaryota; kingdom Metazoa; phylum Chordata; class Amphibia; order Anura; family Ascaphidae; genus Ascaphus; species Ascaphus truei. The sequence goes on from NC_134483.1 coordinate 218,354,071, forward strand.
ACTTCAAATTCAAATATTGCCTAGAAACTTACATTTGTCTGTTGTGTGCACCAGGACTTCCAGTAAAAGGAGCACTGTGATCATACTTTTATGAATTTACAGATTTGCAGAACGGATTCATTCTACTAATGACATTTTAGATGAGTTATATAATGAAAATTCAAGGGCAGCAAAGTAAATTAAAGGCTTCAGAAAACATCTTTGAAAAATCTGTCATCTTTTTTTAGTTGCTGGCATAATGTGGTGTCCATCATGATTTCAAAAGCGACCAAAATGCTGAGCAAATTCATCTCATGCCTCAGAGAATGCTGAGCTGAATATTAAATGTGGAATCTTAGCGGAATCTTAGTGGAAGACAAAAAAAAAACAAAAAGGAAAAAATGTACAAATTACAAAAAATAACTGGGGTACTGAAAATTCAAGTGTTCATTTCATAGTTTTCCAAACATCTGCATCTGGTTAACTATGCAAAAAGTGCTCAGGACTCTAACGGGTTAAACATGCCCTATAATTAGAAATGTGTGATTGTCTTCAAGTTTGCTTTGCAACATTTTTCACAGTTCCCTTTTAAATTTCCCTGTTTTTTTTTTAATGAAAGTTCACATCACTCAGAATATTGACACTTTTCACCAGATTTACATAGTTACACCGTTACGTGGTTACTATGATACATAATTGAGTGAAAATGGTACCATCTAAAGGGCCAGGTGACCATACACATTGGGGGAGATGTATCAACTAAAAGAAAGTGTGAATAGAAGTTTGTTTTGACGCATTGATACATTTTCTGCATAAAAATGTACATGAAACAAAAATCTTAGCAAGAAAAGTTTATGCCACTCAGAAGTGGCAGATTTTTTTATTCACATATAAGATAAAAAAAGTGACTCATCGAGACGCAGTGTATGATGCATCTCATTATAATCGGTGCATCATGTAACTCCTCCCTAACTACTATTGACACTCCCCAAATCGCAAGCTGACTCATACTGAGCAATAAAAGATTTCACCAATTTGCAAACTTTAGCAAATACTTTGCCCATCTCTACTCAAACGTAGCGTTATCCTTTCCACATCTCTGCAAGTTAACTTGCTCCAATAAAAAGAGCAAAAGGCAAAATAGTCTTACTTAAAGAAATAAAAAACAAACAATATTACTTGAGATCTTTAAAAGGTATAGCCTTGACCTCCCTTACTCCTCTCCTAAAGCTCTCGACTCTCTTCAGTCACCCATAGAAAAAGTTATAATAAGAAAGGATTCATTGAGGTCATAGGACAATCGAGGCTGTCAACATAAAAAAAAAATCAACATTCCAAGCATTGTGGTGTTCTGAATATCTTGAGTATCTGCCTATATTTATCTCAGCATGATACATCAACTAGTTGGGAGAGCTCTACTAATGACAATGGGAAGTTTTTTTTGAAGATTTTACAAGCTGAATCATGGATCACAACATCAAACAGTGTAGGTTGCCTTATATTAATTCCTGCTAATGACTCAATTTGTGTTGGAACAGGCTCAGCTGTTCTAAGTATTTAAAAAGAGTAATTTACATTTGTTGGTGCCCATCCATTTAAAAGGACTGTCTTAGCAAATAAATTATCAATGCAGTTCAATTACCCATGAAGTGGACATTTTACTTAATTATTCTTTATGAAGAATATATATATATATATATATATATATATATATATATATATATATATATATATAAATAGATGATACCGTTCTGTGGCTAACGAAATGCTTTTATTTGTGCGAGCTTTCGAGATACACTGATCTCTTCTTCCGGCGATGTTACAATGAATGAAGCAAGGATAACTTAAAAACAGTGTCTCTTGGAATGTTATCTGTGCTTCTCCTTCCCCCGGTGTGGATGTGTTTTATGGCTAGAGGTGTCAAAGGGTAACTGAAAGCAAGTGAAGAAAGAGTGTGTATGTGTATCAGTGTGAATAAAAATGAATGGAGAGCCCACAGTATAAACAGTGCTCTACACAAGGTGTGTGTGGAGTGAGAGGGATATAAATGGTGTGGGTGGGTGTGGAAATGTGAGAGTTTGTAGCACAACTAAAAGTGTGTGTGGATACTATGTGGTCACTATTGGTGTATATGGATGGAAAAATAAGGAGTATTAGTATGTGTGATACTACAGGAACACTACTAGCAACTATGGATGTAGAGTCACTTTATACAAACATCCCCCACGAGGATGGGATTTCAGCCTGCAGATACTTTCTGGGATCGCAGGAGCCACTCACAGAGACAGTGACTAAATGCATTGAATTTATTCTGACCCATAACTACTTCACATTTGGAAATGACACATACCTCCAGACAACCGGGACCGCTATGGGTACTCGGATGGCGCCACAGTATGCCAATCTGTTCTGCGCAAAACTGGAAAGTGACTTTCTGTCCACCTGTCACTTGAAACCCCTTACATACCTTCGCTACATCGATGACATCCTCCTGATTTGGACCTCTGGCGAACAGGACCTCCTACAGTTCTATGACAACTTCAATACTTTCCACCCGACCATCAACCTCAAACTCACCCATTCCCCGGATGAAGTACATTTTCTAGACACCCCCATTACTATAAAGAACAACCAACTACAGACTTCTGTATACCGCAAACCTACAGACAGAGCCAGCTATTTGAGGGACAACAGCTTCCACCCGACACACACCAAACATGCAACCATCTACAGTCAAGCCATACGATACAACCGGATATGCTCCGACACAGCAGACAGAGACCAGCGGATTAAAGCCTTGAGATCAGACTTTATAAACCGTGGATATAACCACAGAATTGTAGACCAGCAAATTCACAAAGCCACCAGAATACCAAGAAGTGATCTCCTTGAATACAAACAGAAGGAGACAAGCGACAGGGTTCCTTTGGTGGTCACATATAACCCACACCTAGGAGACCTACGCAAGATCGCCAGGAAACTACAACCCATCCTCCAGGAAGATACAAGACTGCAACAGGTCTTCCCTGAAGCACCCTTATTATCATACAGACAACCCCATAATCTCAAGAATATTATGGTGAGGAGTAAAGTATTCAGCAGTACAACTGAATGCGGGACAAAACCATGCCAGGACCCAAGATGCAAAACCTGCGCAATGCTCTACACAGCGGACACAATACAAATACCACACAAGAATCGGGAATACAAAATCAGAGGAGGGTTCACCTGTTCCTCCAGCAATGTCGTGTACCTCATCATGTGCATGAAATGCCCAGGGGGCTGCTACTACATAGGTGAGACAGGACAGGGGCTAAACAAGAGAATGAACCTGCATCGCCACAGCATCACACGCGGAACAAGAGACAGTCCTGTTGGCGAACATTTCTCTGACTCTGGCCATAAGATGAACGATCTGAGGGTTGCCATACTCAAAGGTAATCTTAAAACCCCGAAAGAGAGACGGTTGCATGAATACAAATTTATGCAACTGTTCGGGACACTTAGCAGTGGCCTAAACAGAGATCGAAATTTTATGAGTCATTACTGACACTAGCGAACTCTCTTCCCATGAGCGCTAAAGGCCATGTCTGTACATACTGTGCTATATGTATGCACACACAGCTGTCTCTCACACATACTAATACTCCTTATTTTTCCATCCATATACACCAATAGTGACCACATAGTATCCACACACACTTTTAGTTGTGCTACAAACTCTCACATTTCCACACCCACCCACACCATTTATATCCCTCTCACTCCACACACACCTTGTGTAGAGCACTGTTTATACTGTGGGCTCTCCATTCATTTTTATTCACACTGATACACATACACACTCTTTCTTCACTTGCTTTCAGTTACCCTTTGACACCTCTAGCCATAAAACACATCCACACCGGGGGAAGGAGAAGCACAGATAACATTCCAAGAGACACTGTTTTTAAGTTATCCTTGCTTCATTCATTGTAACATCGCCGGAAGAAGAGATCAGTGTATCTCGAAAGCTCGCACAAATAAAAGCATTTCGTTAGCCACAGAACGGTATCATCTATTTATTTTTTGATTATTGAAGCTCGGCTAACACGGTACTGATACCTCTACATATATATATATATATATATATATATATACTTAGTTAAGTTATGGTGAGTAAAAAAAGTGACAAAAACCCACCACAGCATCACACACGGAACAAGAGACTGTCCCGTCTGTGAACATTTCTCTGACTCTGGCCATAAGATGAACGATCTGAAGGTGGCCATACTCAAAGGTAATCTTAGAACACAGAAAGAGAGATGGTTACATGAATACAACTTTATGCAACTGTTCGGGATACTTAGCGGTGGGCTAAACCGAGACCAAAGTTTTATGAGTCACTACTGACACGAGAGAACTCTCTTCCCATGAGTACTAAAGGCCATGTCTATACATACGCCGCTATATGTGTGCACACACAGCTGTCTCCTACACATACAAATACTCTATGTTATTCCATCCCTATATACCAATAGGGACCAGATAGTATCTACATACACTTTTAGTAATGCAACACTCTCTCACATTTCCACACCTACCCACACCATTGATATACACTTCCACTCCACACACACCTTTTGTAAAGCGCAGTATACATTGTGGGCTCTTTATTTATTTATAATTACATACTTACATACACACACACTCTCTTACATCACTCACATTTAGGGACTGTTTAACACCTCAAGTCATAAATCGCACACTACACAAGGGGAGGGATGGGCTCTAGTCACATTCCAAGATGCACTGATGCGCTCCTACCAATTGGGCTAAAATAAAATAATATTCTCATGAAAAAGGGTATTTTGTTAAACCCTTTGGCCAAAGCATTTGTAAGCCTGTATACCACGTCACGCCATACCCTTTTAATGCAGGTACCTACACTATATATATATGTAATAGTTGTCCCATATACAGCTCAACCCCGTTATAGCGTGGTCAGCTATAACACGGATCCGCGTATAACGTGGTTTGAGCATGGACTCCGAATTTAAAAAAAATAATAATATTTTTTTTTTAATTTAATTTTTGCACACTGCACACACTGCACACACTGCACACACTGCACACACTGCACATACTGCACACACTGCATACACTGCACACACTCACAGTACCAGCACACACTACACACACTCACAGCACACTGTACACAATCACAGCACACTGCACACAATCACAGCACACACAGCACCAGCACACAGCAAACTGCACACACTCACATCACACTGCACACACTCACAGCACACACAGCACCAGCACACAGCACTGAGCAAACTGCACACACTCACAGCACACTGCATACACTCACAGCACACAGCACACTGCATACACTCACTGCACACTGCATACACTCACAGCACACTGCACACACTCACAGCACACACAGCACCAGCAAACAGCACACTCTCAAAGCATGCTGCACACACTCACAGCACACTGCACACACTCACAGCACACACAGCACACACAGCTCACACCCCACACCCCACACACAACCCCCCCTACCTTTGGTGTCACAGCAAAGCTTTTGGGGCATTGTGGGGCTGCTAGGAGGTGGGGGAGGAATGGTGCAAGGCTGGGGGATCAGCACGAGGCTGGTGGGTTGGTGCGGGGATCGGCGCAAGGTTGGGGGGGTGGTGCGGGGATTGGCGCGAGGCTGGGGGGGGCGGTGCGGGGATCGGCACAAGGCTGGGGGGGGTGGTGCAGGATCAGTGCGAGGCTGGGTGGGGGAATAGGTGGGGGGGGATCGGTGCGAGGCTGGAGGATAGTTGCGGGGATCCGTGGTTGGATGGTGCGGAGCTGCTGAGGGAGTGCGGGGAATGCTGGGAGAACTACAGTGGCTGCTAGGGGCCATGTAGAGGTGCCGGCGCCTCACTCCACTTCCCTCCTCCCCCCTCCTCCCGATTGGGCACGCGGCGGCCACATTTTTTTTGTAAATGAGCGAGACTCCAGTTATAGCACGGTCGTATTGGGTAGCCCCCAAGGACCGCGCTATAACAGAGTTGAGCTGTATATATATTTCTCCTCTGTTATTAATGGTTTGGTTAATGGTGGCACCATACATTCTTTACAAATAAAGAACAAAGGAAATAACTATTGGGAATAGACAATTTACCTTTAAATCCCAGACACAAAGAACTTGGACAGTGAAAACTAACCACAGCATATGGTTAACATGGAAACATTAAAAGTAAAAAGAAAATATTTACAGCTCTCTGTGACAATGTAAATAAAAGCCACCAGCTATATGCCTGGCAGACATATGTTTAGTCTGCAGTGCAGCAGTGAGGAGGTTAACTTCAGCTGGGAAGCTCATGGCAATTAGTTGAATCCCAGCTGCCTAATCAAGGTGTGTTAAAAAAACCAGGATGTGCACACATGCCTGGCTGGTCATGAGAGAGGAGTGAGTTACTGAAGAGATTACTGATACAAGGTCTGTTTGCAAAGTACATGGTTTATGAACTGTCTGTCTCCTGCATAGAAAAGAGTAGCTGCCTTATTTTTACTCTGTCTACTAAAGAGAAACTTTTTGTTTTGTCTGCTGAAGAAAAAGCCATTTTTCTTTTGTTTGCTGATGAGAAGCTATTTGTTTTTTGTGTGCTGTATGTTTTAAGGCTAAAATAAATAAGCCTTATCCAAAGAACCCGCGTGTGTAGTTGCATTTACGCTGCAACACTCTCTGATACATTGATAGAACCATTGGCAGATTTACCATTTTGCCGTCCTTAGGCCCATACTTTTTGCCGCCCCTAAATGTTTTATCTCGCCCTCCCCTCAATACACATAATACCCCCCTCTCCTTAATACACATACCCCCTCTGCTCAATACACAATACCACCATCTCCTCAACAAACAAAATTGAACCGTATGCCAAAGCCCACACAAAATGCCCCCCCCCGTGCTGCATACACAAAATTGCACCCCCTGTGCAAAACACACACCCAACATGGCATCCCCCCTGTGCAGCACAAGCACACGCACATCCCTGCGCACACACATAACACACACATAACATGGCACCCCCTGTGCAGCACAAACACACAACATTGCACACATGTAGACACACAACATGGCACGTCCCCTGTGTCGCACACACACACATGGCACCCCCCCTGCACATCCCAAACACGCACAATATGGCACCCACACATGCAGCACACACATACACGCAGAACATGGCACCCCCTCTGCACATCACAAACACACACAACATGGTACCCCCACACATACACACACCACACACAACCCCACCCTGTGCATTACACATACTCTTTGATAAAGCACCTGGAGTGCAAAACGTGTAAGAGGACTGTACGTGTACAACTCTAATGTTTTTCCATTTTTTATTGGCATTTCAATCTTGTTTCCCGTTTTTTTGCTTTGCTCTCCTTGGCCTGGTTGTTCGGGCACACACACACGCATTGCACCCCCCTATACAGCACACATACACACATCATGACACTTCCCTGTGCAGCACAGAAACATACACATACAACATGCCCCCCCCCTGTGCAGCGCACACACACACACACAACATGGCACCCTCCATACAGCACACACATACACAAACAATATGGCACCACCCTGTGTAGCACACACACACACACACAAAACATGGCACCCCCTGTGCAGCACACACACACACACAACATGGCACCCCCCCCTGTCCAGCACACACACAACATGGTTCCCCCTCCTTTGCAGCACAAAGACACAACATGGCACGTCCCCTTGTGCATCACACACATAAAATGGAACCCCCAATTTGCAGCACACACACACAAGATGGCACCCCCAATGAAACACACACACACACACAGAAAACATGGCTTCCCCTGTGCAGCACACACACACAACATGGCACCCCTGTGCAACACACACACATGACACTCCCCTGTTCAGCACACACACGCACATGGCACCCCCCCCTGTTCAGCACACACACAACATGGCACCCCCCCGTGCAACACACACAACATAGCACCCCCCAGTACAACAAAAACACATTATGGCACCCTCGTGCAGAAAACACACAACATGGCACCCCCATCAGTGCAGCAGACACACAACATGGCATCCCCCTGCAGCACACACCAAATTCCCCCCCCCCCCCCAAAATGGAATCCCCCCACCAAAATGCTTTTCCCTCCCCCACTAGCAAAACAAGGAGGTTACACTGCTGCCGGTTCTGTGGAGGCAGCAAATAGACGCGCAGGAGAGAGGTCCCACTGCACCTGGATTAAAAGATACAGACACACAGACACGCCTCCCCCCTCACTCACTCACTCACTCACCATATTTGATACCTGCACTGTCCCCTGCTACCTGCTGCTCTCTGCTCCCACTGCCCTACTCACATAGGCAAATGCAGAGCGTGTTCAAACAGAATTGTTACATTGTTCCTGTGCCGTGCAGTTGCTTGAAGTCCCCTCCCATTCAAACGTCTGCGCCAATCCAGGCTCGTGGGAGGTGGCGAGCCTGAGGACTGTGAAGGGTAAAGGAACAGGGCTCCACGAATTTCTAAACAAACTAATTTATTGCCAACAAGATAACTTGACGTTTCGGCCACACTTGGCCTTTCTCAAAAGCAGAATGCTTTTGAGAAAGGCCAAGTGTGGCCGAAACGTCAAGTTATCTTGTTGGCAATAAATTAGTTTGTTTAGAAATCCGTGGAGCCCTGTTCTTTTACCCTTCATTATACTTTGGATTATCACAGAGAGTCCTGAACCAGGAGCACCGGTATTTGTATCCTTTATTCATTTTTTTGACAGTGTGCATTTTCCCTTTATTTACTATGAGCCTGAGGACTCTGACATCAGGAAGAAGCAGGGAAACCTGCCACCCCCAAATTCTGCCGTCTTAGGCCTGGGCCTAATGGGCCTAATGGCAAATCTGCCACTGGATATAACTGAATAACCATGAATATCTAGCCATGGGCGCTTTCAAAAATAGTAATATTTTCATTTTTCTACCCCCCTCCTAAAGGGTTACTAGCAATGTTAATGTAGGCTAGGCCCACCCTGGGTTGCTATGGGGATCCAGACATCACGCAGGGGTGTTAAAGGAGGACAGGTGGTTCTGGAAGGTTAGGTTCCTGGAGTACATGAGGAGAGGACCCTCGGGGAGAGTAGCCATCCATGTTCTTAAGGTAATAGAATAGACCAGGCTCCCCAATTTTTGTTATGTTCCAGACAGGGACAGTAACCATGGATCCCTAGAGAAGGCTAAGGGAGTCCAAGATAAGTGCTAAGTATGAAACGTCATGCGATAGAGAGGCTCAGTAATGAAGAGTCACGGATGCCAGTGGGTTGGCTCTAACTTCGGATATGAATTTACATTCCTCTCAGGCTGAAGTGGAAGTGGTAGTAACCATAACGGCTAAAGGAATTGGGTTATGTATACAGGACCCATTATGGCCAACAACCAGGAGGTGCCTGGAGCTAGAAACATCACAGTTGATCTACGAAGGACCCCGTGGTGGAGGGGAGACTGAAAAAAGAGAGATAGGAGATGAGACAGAGAGAGGCTGAGGGGGTAATTCATTAAGCCCCAAAAGTGCTGAATTTTCCCTATGGCATTGAATCTCCCATCAACTTGAATGAGAGATTCTGTGTGGTTGTGCCAAATCAACACTATCACAGCTTAATACTACCATGATAAAGTAGACAGGAGAATGAGTAAAAGTGTGTGAGGGGGAGAGATGGCAAATAGGGTGTTGACATCAATTAGGTGAGCAAACCATCTATGGCATGCATTGTGCTATATCATATTACATATGCACCCAGAATCAAGAGTATAGCAGAAACATACGGGAACAATTATCCCAATAGAACACATGGTAACCAAGCTTCTAATACACCAGCTCAAGGTATTGTAACATTTATTCTTGGCATACATCATACAACAGATTGACCTCACTGTTTTAGACTGCCGAGTTGCATGCAAATATCTTGAAGCTACCAATTATCCTGGTTTATCCGGGACAGTCTCACTTTGCACAGGTCTACGGAAAAGTACAATAAGGCAAGGATCACTGTACACAACATAAACAGCTTGAAAAAAAATCACCAAAATCTATTTTCTTCTCACTAAAAAACTATTAGAGATTAAATTTTTAGGACAGGGTCCTACTAGAGTATTACTGATTCAGACAAAGCTGTCTCTGCCAAACCTTCCAGAAATTTGGTAGCTCTCAAGTAACTTCCAAGTGAAGATGCATCAGATTCAATCTCACCCACCACAGTGTACATCTGTGTTGCCCCAAAGGCGCACAGCCTGATGGGGCCCCCACAAGAACTGTTCCTCTCTGCACAGGACCAGCGTGCTAAGGGTTAAACTGTGCTTGTTCTTTGTGGAATTGGCAACCCCTCCCACTGGAATGTTAATGAGCCAACAGGACACAAAGAAAAGATATTTTTGTTCACAGATGCATCAGATTCAATCTCACCACCACAGTGTACATCTGCGTTGCCCCAAAGGCGCACAGCCTTTGGCACAGCCGAAGGGCAGCCAAAGGTTGTGAGCCGTTTGCTGCCCTTCGCTGATGTTGGTTGATGTTAAAGTGATGTTAAAGCTGCTCTGTTTCTATCTGAAACTCATAAGCCCTTTTATCCCTTGTACCCAATTTTCCAACTCTATCTGTCCATGAAATGTCTGTGAATTCACTGTAAAACCCTGTTCTTTTAATGTAACCATGTATTTTTTATAACTCTGTGCCCAGGACATACTTGAAACCGAGAGGTATCTCTCAATGTATTACTTCCTGGTAAAACATTTTTATAAATAAATAAAAAGAGTCTGATTTTAGTACAAAATCCAAAGCGTTTGTGCATAGTAGGAAGGGAACATTTATTTATTTGGATTGGCCTGTATTGCTTGAACATTATTTGTCAGCTACAATGATATTGTAAGGCACCTTGAGGCTTTAGTGAAGCATGTAGGAAAAATATTCTTTATAAAAACACAGTGATTTCTCTAGTCTAGAAAAGTTTTCTACGAATAACAAAATTATTCGATATTCATTCGCAATACAAAACACGGGAACCTTTTAGGAACTTATAGTTTTATCAGTAAAAGAGGGTAGATCCTAAATCTTATAATCATTATTCTATTTTATTACAATATTTTGCACATAGATTTCTCAGACATCGTTTAACATCTTGAACTTGGAATTTTTAAATTACACACATTTGAAATAATGAAATAACTGACAGTAATACTTACTTGTAAAAAATGAATAGCAATTTAGATTATTTTTTTTGCATTGTAATTTATTTTAACGGCTGTGTTTCTGGTGATTGATAAGTGCCTAGTCAACGTTAATGTTTCAAGAGGATACATTTAAACAGTTCAATTAATACTTATGAGAAGAGAATTTCCATCTTTCATAATCTCTATTCGGAATATTTCTCAAGTTAGAGCAACAAGGAAAGCTCTTAGCTTTTTCAGTGACAAACTCTTTCTTCTGTGTATTCATCTCTATGTTAATAAGCACATTTACATGCAAGGAAAGAGTGCACGAGATAGATCTGCAGGGGTTCTGTACCTTCATACATTTTTCCCACTGTAAAATCAATGATTCATATTGCAGATAAACACTGTAATTGTTCTCTTTGTTAAGTTTATTTTCTCATCATACAAGCATGGTCATAATTTAACTTCTTTGATGCTAAAGGTGCCACTCTGCCACTGTTCTGTTCTAGTCTCAGAATATGAAATCTCTTAATCTCCCAAAAAAGTTATTTCATTGACTGTGTTATTGTAGTTACATCGAGTGTTGCCTTAAGATTCAGGATGCATTTTACAACATACCGCTTGTCAGCCTTCTTCAACTACAGTTGCTTCAGTCGGGCAGCTATAAATGCTCTGGCCCAGATCCACAAATGAATGGGAGTAAAGGCATACTAAATTTAGCACCCTTTTGGGGATCTGGGCCTATGAGACAGGGCACGTTAGATGGTACTATATGAACCCAGTGTGCTTTCAAATCAAACCCTGTGCTTGAACAAAGACCCTCTCTGCCCTTACTCATCAGTATTACCCTGACGTTGGCATTTGACTGAATTTTTTCCAGGACCTGACACAGTGAGGTTGTAACTGGCAATAAAAAACCAGCAGAGAGGAGTTATTGCTCCTGACTGAAGGAGCTGGGCTTTCGTTTAGTATTTATTTTTAGGACCTGCAACACATTGCTCTGAATAATGCATTGCAGGTCCTTCCAACAGTATGTTGGGAATACATGCCAGACTATCAATTAATTGAACCCAACTGAGTAGCCTAGAATGCTTTGCATCTTAATATTGTAACTGCGAGTGATTAAACAAAACACTTGTATGTGTAGATATTTCCTGCACCTTGCCGAATCAAAAATCTTTAAAATGTGGTGAATCACAATAATCTGTTTCTTGATTATTGTATCTTTATACCATCAGTACACTGTGTGACCAACTTTCACAAAAATCGTACTTTTCTACTTATCTCGTGGCTACATCTTTTCTCCTCCAGTGTCCTGATGCTTGACCTGTTGTGTCTGATCTTTCCCATTTGTCATGAAAGTAATAGAAAGGGCATATATCAGAAATTCACTGTAATTATTTCAAAGAAAGACAAGCTAAATGTCCAGTTATATGTAGTTCTTTGAAATTAATGAGTGTCTGCATGGTAACATGCCTATTTAATGTTTCCAATGGCTCCGCTAACCCTGATGGGCAGTGAGAGTAATGATTTTGATTGATTTAGCAGACTTCAATTTTATTACTTTAATTGGCTTTAGGATAAGGGTTATGGCATATTTTTTATCTGAAACATTTTTTTTCTTCAGTGCAGACAGCTTTAAAATGTCAATGACAAAATACTGTATTAATATTTCTCTACTTTAGAGACTCTCATGGGATTTAGGAAAGACAGTGAGCTGAAAAAAATCTGTTGTGACCACAAAGATATTATCCATTTCAAAGGCCCTCAATGTACGCAGTTTAAAACAATTTCTTAAGATGAAGCAAAAGCTTATTTGGCAGTGCAAGTCATTTAATTGGCTTTTATTCGACCAGTGCATTTACCTAGGCAATACTGTGCGTTCTGAAAATTGAAACACAGGAGCCACCCTAGGGTTATACTTTTAGATTTTACTCAAAATTCAACAAATAGTACTGTCTTTACAATAGAGTAAAAGAAATATGCACATCAAATCTTGGAGTGTGCTTCACCTCAGTGCAGTATGCTCACTGGTCCCACTCTCTTGTTCCTTTCAGCATTCATATTCCTTGACGTCACCACTACATGGCTGTTAGGATTGTCCAGTGATACAGTCACTTTGGGTACAGCAGTGTTCCACTCCTAGTCCTTAACGAAACATGTAGGCGCGGTGATGGGCCTGTATTGATGACATTGCTAGGAGTGGAACACTGCTATACCCAAAGCAGTAGTATTACTGAACCGTCCTACCAGCCACGCTGATGTGAAGTCAACTGGAGCATTCAGACCTCAAGGAATGTGTTCTGTCCCAAGCTCATTGTGGCAAGTGAGTAGAGGCATTAAGCTTAACTCAATCCCATATAACAAGCAAGGGGAAGCTTCTTATTGTCTGAAGTGTTTATTGGGCAAAACATAGAAATAAAAAGGGAAAACGGTACTGAGAGAACACTGTGGGGTGGTGTAAGAGATATTTGCAGAGGTATGCAAATGGAAACTGTCTAGGGTGAAATTAACATATGGTTTTAATGAGCCTGTCCCTTTAAACAGCACAGCAAACAAATATATACAAAAACAACAATCACCTATCCCTTTGTAAGGGTTAACTTACTTCCCCCCAGTCCCTCCCTTACAAGACTGGGAGGATAAGCCCCTTTCCAGCCTACCACCCAAAGTCTCAGCAGTACCTTAAAGCAGGAGGCCCTTCAGGTAAGTGGTGTCCAGGTGTCTTGGTGTGCTTGAAGGTCCAGCCTCTGGCAGGTTCCTGGGTCCTCTGTGTCCAGGAAAAGAGGTCTGGTCCCCTTTTGTCTTGCTGTCAATAAACAGTCGTCCTATATATTCAAGACCCTCTCCTCATGTCAGCACCGTTGTGTGCTGAGGAAAATCTCTCTCCTGTGTCTCACATGAGTCTTTTTTACAGAGCTCTCATTAGCCCTGGTGGAGACTGGCTAATTGAGTGGCTGCAATTAACCAGCTCCATGCTAGATTCAGAGCTCTGAGGCAGCTTTATCCAAACAGGGATAAGTCCCTGTTACAGATGGGAACAATGGAGAAGAGAGGGGGGCTAGAATGGCAAGTGGCATAGAACTAGTTATAGAAATAGGTAAATAACATAACATTTCTCTATCTTTGTTTCAAATATTTTTATTGGTTTTTACAGCATATGAAAATCAACAACTTACAGCTGTGATCAAATAAAGATACAGTAAATAGAATATCCGTGTCCACGTACACCGTTCCAATGGTTTAAATAACCGTCTGATACATAGATAGGAGTCTAACAATTAAGTCGACTTATACATATTATTATGCAACTACTGAGTAGAGAATGTATTCGGAGAGACAAACAAAAAATAAATAGTGCAAAACATCGATAAGGAGGGGAGGGGTGGAGGAAGGGGGAGGGAAAGGTGGGGATTGGAAGGGGAAGTAGGCTGGGAGCCCCCATTCCATCCGTCCCCAGTCACGCTCAGATGGTAGGTACATGGAGTACTCTTATTTCGTTCTGGTCAATTTTATCTTATTTGACCGAGGTTATGGGAGGAGAGGAGCTCCTTTTCCGGCATATCTGGGTCTGACCCATCCTTCCAAATTTCGTCTAATTGATCGAGTCTATTCTCGTTCGTCTCGACTTATTTTTCAAGCCATTATTCCCATGTTCTTTCTGACAATATGATTCAAAATTAGAGATTTCAGGGAAAGCGAGGTTGTGAGATATTTTACATAAAAAATGTCTTTATTGAAGATATTTAAATACATTGAGGTCTGGAGCCTCATATTTGTTACAGAGTTCTTGGAAGCTAAGAAGCTTCCCCTTATTCAAAAGATCTGCTACTATCTTAATATTTTTAGTTTGGAATTGGTCAAATTGCTTTGGTTCTCAACCAGGGGGGAAATCTGGGTTATTGAAATGAGGGGTGAGTTGGGACAGGGGCGATGTGTGTTTGTATTTTTCTTTAGTTCTGTTCCAGATGTTCCATGTGCATCCCACCGGGCTCAGTTTGAACATTTTAGGATCTGTATCCTGTCTCCCGAGGGACCAAAGAGACTTTGCTAGTGAGGTATCTCTCGAATAGTGAGATTCGATACCCAGCCAGCAAAACAACTTTGGGTCAGAGTTCCAGATTATGACCTGCTGTAATTGAACTGCCTGATAGTATTTTAATATATCTGGGACCCCCATGCCTCCTCTTGCTCTTGAGGTCAACATAACTGACCTCGCCATCCTAAGCCTTTTGCCCTGCCAAATGAATTGGAAAATTTTACTTTGCAAATTTTTTAACTACGAAATTGGCATAAAAACCAGGAGGGTCTGAAAATACTATAACAGTCTAGGGAGTATATTCATCTTAACTGATACTATCCTCCCAATCCAAGAGATCTGGTACTTATCCCAGATTTGATCTTATCAAATAGGGGAGAGAAGTTGCATTGGAAAAGGGAGCCATATTATCTGGCAATTTTGACTCCCAAGTACTTAATATAGGAGGAACTCCACCTGAATTTGAAGTTCAATTGTAACAGTTTAATTTCCAGGGATGGGAGGGTCAAATGTAGGTCTTCCGATTTGTTGTTATTCATTTTATAGCCCGACATTTTGCCGAATTCTGTTAGGAGGGTTTGGAGATTGGGCAGAGCTTTTTGGGGTTTGGACAATGTTAGGATGATATCGTCTGCGAATAGGGAGACTTTCTAATCTGTGTTACCTATGGAAGTACCCTGGACATTTGGATCGTTTCTAATATTTGAGGCAAGAGATTTAATTGACAGGGCAGAAAGGAGGGGCGATAAGGGGCAGCCCTGTCTCGTGCCATTTTTAATTTTGATTAAGTCTCAGTAGTTTCCTGTAAGTTTGACCAAAGATGTAGGATTCTGATACAGAGATCTAATGCCCTCTAGAAAAGGGCCCGCAAATCTGAATCTTTGCATTGTTCTGTCTAAAAATGACCAGTCTATCCTGTCGAATGCCATCTCAGCATCTAGGCTAAACAGGATAGCCTTGGTCCCGGTGAGATGCACATGCTCGATAATATCAATTATCTTCCGGGTATTGTCAGAGGCCTGTAGACCCGAGATGAATCCCACCTGATCTATATGGATCAGTCTCGGTAAGATGGGGTTTAGCCTGTTTGCAAGGATTTTACTGTAGATCTTGAGATCTGTATTTAGCAAAGATTTTGGTCGGTAACTGCCACATTGGAGTGGGTCTCGGCCCTCTTTGTGTATTATGGCTAAATTTGCCACGGCCATGGAGGCTGGAATCGGTTCGCCATCTAGAAGGGTAAAACAGTTCCACCATACATGATGAGAGAATCGTGAGAAATGTTTTAAAGTATATGTTGAGAGTCCGTCAGGGCCTGAGGATTTTGCTGCTTTTAGTGATTTAACTGCGTCTGATAATTCAATCTGGGTAATTCTTCTGTTCAAAATATTCAATTCAGTTTGAGTCAATTGGGGTAAATTGCAGTTTTCCAAATTTTTTGAGATGCTTCCATATTAGATGGCTTATTCCCTGGAGGATTCAGGTTGAATAGTTTCATGTAAAATTTGGCTAACTCATGAGCGATTTCTTTGTCATTATGTCTTTTACCATTCTTGCATTGAATTGCCTGTTAGCCAAAAGTCTGTCAGCCTTATTACCTTTATCGTAATATCGCTGATTGATCCATTGCAGAGCTCTCTCAGTCTCTTCTAATTGGATCTCTCTTAATACCAGCCTGGCGGCAGAGAGGGATTTATATAATTTTTTTGATGGATTGTTTATATGCTGTTGTTCCAGGTTTGTTATTTTGTCTGTTATTTCTTTGTATACTTTCAGTTCACTTATTTCTTATGGGATGCAAAATAAAATCACCTCGAATTGTTGCCTTATGGCCTTCCCAGAGCATCGATGTTGAGACAGATCCCTTATTTATGGCAAAATATTCGATCAATGACAGTTTGATTTTATTTTTTATTTCGGGATAGTTTAAAAGGGCATTATTTTGTTTAGAACAAAATAAGTTACTCTTGAAAAAGGGGAGGGTAAGAGTCAGGTCAATTGGGGAGTTATCTGACAAGTTTATTTGAACTATGGGGGCTATGCACTAAGCTCAATGGCTTTGCGTTCTGATTTTCCAAAAAAGCAGGTTCGTTAAAAAGTGAAGCCGAGGACGCGATTCACTAAGGCCTTGAGCCCATTTTTTAACGTACCTGCTCAAAATAGCTCAGAACAGCCACAGCGTACGTGTTGCTTTTTTCCCCCCTGCTAGCGTTCTTAACCTTTCCATACGCTAGCTGATAGAAAAAAAAGCCGCATGTAACATTTGCATGGAGATTCTGTATCTCCATGCAAGACTGTTACAGGCGATCGTACACTAAATAAATACATTTTAATAATAGTTTACATGAGCAGGGGGTCTCAGGACCTGAACCGCATTGGTTTCAGGTCCGAGGACCCCCTACTTCAGGAGATACAGGCCCCGTTATGGGGTGCCGGTATTCCCTGCACTTTAAAGCTCCCGCGTCACGTGACCGGGACATTTAAATTCTGCAGGGGATATCGGCACCCCATAAAGGGGCCTGTATCTCCTGAAGTAGGGGGTCCTCGGACCTGAAACCAATGCGGTTCAGCTCAGGAGACCCCCTGCACATCTACACTAGTATTAAAACACACAAAAAAATAAATAATAATTCCTTACCGTAGCAGCTATCCGTTATGGCAATGAAGCTGCTTTAATGTATATTTTAATAATAGTGTGCTGAAGCAGGGGGTTCCCTGAGCTGAACCGCATTGATTTCTGCCTCAGAGACCCCTGCTTCCCGAGTTACAGGCCCCGGTATGGGGCATCGGGTGCCAGTGTCGCCACCATCTTTATAGCGTCCAAGACACGACGTGGGCTCTATAAAGATGGCGGCGACACTGGCACCGATGCCCCAAACCGGGGCCTGTAACTCGGGAAGCAGGGGGTCTCTGAGGCAGAAATCAATGCGGTTCAGCTCAGGGGACCCCCTGCTCCCGCACACTATTAATAAGAAAACATTAAAGCAGCTTCATTACCTTAGCGGCAATCCGCTAAGGCAATGAAGGGGTTAAGACAATTGCCCCAATAAACAACACACATCCCCCCCGCCCCCTAACACATACAGTACAGTAATGGGCAAAAAGACGATTATCCTCTATATGGATAATAATGCATTTGCCCATTTTAAATACATATAAATATATATACATATAACATCATATAACATATAACATCATCTTTATTTCCCTTAGTCTCCGTAGGACCGTCTGCCTAGAAGGCGCATTCACCTTTTTCCAGGCAGCCGCAATAACACAGCGGGCAGCTGTCATTACATGAGTGATCATCTTACTTTCTGCCGTTCCTAATTCATCTATTGGTTTGGCCAGCACCATGGTCAGCGGTTCCACCTCAACCTCCACCCCTAAGTACTCTCTGATCAATGTTTGTATCATGACCCAGAATACCTGAATTTTTGGGCAACTCCACCAAATATGAACCATATCTCCTTTTTGCCCGCATCCCCTCCAGCACAAATCCGGGGACCCGGGGAAGATCTTAGCCAGCCTGCTCGGGGTTAGGTACCAATGAAATAGAATTTTATAAATTTCTTTTTGATAGTGGATAGATAGAGATTGGATTTTTTGAGGAAATATGATTTTATTGTACTGTGTCTGTATGGAGAAGTGGTATTTGTAGTAGAGCATGTTTTTTGATAACCCTTCTACATTTATTTGTATATTGGTTCATCATCTCTCTCTCTCTCTCTCTCTCTCTCTCTCTCCTCTCTCTCTCTCTCTCTCTCTCTCTCTCTCTCTCTCTCTCCTCTCTCTCTCTCTCTCTCTCTCTCTCTCTCTCACCTCTTGCGGTTATTATCTGATAAAGTTGATTAAAGGTTAATTGATATCTGAATGTAATTGCAATGTATTTGGCTATGTATTTTGTTGCGAACGGAGGACAAGGATTTTGCTGGCGACGGGGGCTTCTTATTGATTAGGTCACTAGAACTTTATATATGTTATTATGCTAGTTAATGTGTTTAATAATGGGGCAAATAATCTATTATCAATATCTGGATAATAGTTATTTGGCACATTATTGTGTTGTATGTTTTGGGGGGGGGATTGATTTATTTAATGTATAGGTCAGGTTTATTTATTTTTTACATACAGGGTTGGTTCCTTTGGTCTGCGAGAGACCTCTGGAGACCACCTGAGGTATCCTCTGGGCTTCTCACGGGTTACCAGGCTGCGTGGTCCCATGGGGGACACCTGCGGGAAGAACCGGTGGCCACACATCTGTGGGTGTCACCGCGGACCCATAGGGACCTCCCGTGGGTCGCCAGACCCCCCATGGGAAAAACCTGAGGCCCCTCAGATACCTGTGGGTCTCACCCGGGGCCCCCAGACATCCGCAGCCCTACCGTGGGGACCCCAATTGTGGCCCACAGTGACCCGCGTAGACCAGCCTGGTGGGCCATGGCACCTGGCGGGACCCACCAACAGGCCTCCAGAACCAGTGTGAAACATGTTGCTGGTAACCTGTAGGACTGTGAGGTGACCCGTCAGGCCCACCGGGGACTCACGTGGGCCTGGGGTATGAACCCTGTATATAAAAGAATAAATCATGTATTTATTGGGGGGAGACACAGGGGGTGGGTTATGTATTTAATAAATATATGATGTTTATTGTGGGGTTAGAGGACATTACATTGGATGTTTTTATTCTTGTGTGTGTTTTTGCAGCATCGGAGGGGCATGGGCAGGATTAAGATGAGGATGAAGACAGCCTTCATCGTGGGTGCCTGTAAAAGGTAAGTGGAATATGTTTTTACTGTATTTTTTGAAAATTATATGTATTTAAAATGGCAAATGCATTATTATCCATATGTGGATAATAGTAATTTTGCCCATTACTGTATAGTATGTGTTAGGGGGGGTGTATTAAGTTAAAAATATTTTTAATTATTTCTGGAGGACACAACATTGGTACCACAGCCCCGCGGGTACCCCGGGACGGCCGCGGGGACCCCGGGGACTCCCTCGGGGACCCCCGCACTCCCGCGGCGACCCCTCGCTTGATGAGCCGGGGACCCCACCCCCTGACCCCCGCAGGGTCAGCCGGGGACACCCGCACGACTCCCGGGCTCCCTAAGGGACCCCCGCGGGGGTCAGCCGGGGACACCCGCCGGCCTTTTGAACGAGTTTTGCGCCTGCAAAAATGAAAAGCAATCATTTTTTCTAAGTCCAGCTTTTTTTGCGTCTACTCTGACCTGACGTGTTCTGATCAACGCAACTTTCGCGTACGCTATGGTTGCGTTGCTTAGTGCATCCCCGCTTAAGGGCAGAATTTAACGCAAACAGGGTAACGAACGAGCAAAGTTGGACTTCGAAAAAATTCCTGAAAAAAGTCAGTTTTAGAGTGCAAAGACCTACGAGAGGAGTTCTTGCGCTCTGTGTACTCCTCCTGTTAGAGCGCAAAGTGCCTGTTTGCGTTGCTTAGTAAATCGGGTTGACGCGCAACATCACGTTCTATAGAGCACTTTGCGCTCTAAAAGTGACTTAACGGAGCTTAGTGCATGACCCCCCTATGTCAGATCTGAGAGATGAGTGGAAAATATTTTTAGTCTCTCTCGGCCTTGTTGCTGGCTCTCCATACATCTGTCAAGGATAATTCAACCAACAAGTCCCTAACATTTTTGCAGTTTTGTGAACATGGGCAAATGTGTTTGACCCGGAGTGGTTGACTTGTCTGCTTCAGTATTAACACCATATTCATACCACCCCCGGCTACCACAGGTGTTAAATATTGGGGTTCTATTGTTTCTAGTACTTTCTTCACAAAATTAGCTTGGTTCTCATTTGGTGTGTGCATATTGATTAGGGTAATTGCTGTGCCTGAGAGAGAGACGAATAATATGAGAAATTTGCCTTCGGTTCTGTGATCATTTTCTCGGTGCGAAACGAAATACCTTGTTTGATTAAGATCGCTTCACCTATTTTTTTGCTATTAAATGAGGAGTAGTACGCCTGCGGAAAGGTGCCTCTAAATGTATTTCATGGACAATTGAATGGGTTTCCTGTAAAAATTAAAAATCCCCTCCTGCTCTTTTGAGTTCTTGGAGGGAAGTCTCCTCTTTCTGTTGGATTGTAGGTCTTTGACGTTGAGAGAGACTAGTTTGAGAGAGGTCGACTAGCTATGATCCAAAATTTGTAAAAAAATTGTAATACCACCCACTTTCCACAGTGGGAGCCATTATTTATAGTTAGCTTTTTGGGGGGGATGGTACATGTGCCAGATAGTATCTCCTTTAGGGACCCGTGGATGGAGGGCCCAGGAAGGAGAGTGGGTCCATTAGCTGGGACTGGAGGAGGAGGGGACGGAGGGAAGGACACAATAGGAGAGAAAAAAAAAGAGTAAGGCGTAACAAGTGCCCTTGAGTAGTAGTACCAGTCACTTGGGAGACTGGAGGAGCAGGAATAATGCCCCTGGAGAGACAACCCTGGTCCCAAGGATTTGTGGATAATGGTGAAGAGGGTATGAAGACCCTCAGTTTAACAACATAGACATTTTCCATTTA